>NW_017673062.1:125615-153055 GCF_001879085.1 Nicotiana attenuata | reverse complement strand
GTTGATCTTAGTGCGGACCACACAAATCCTAGCGCGGCCGCATTGCCTTTGTGCCTGAATGTCATGCTCTCTGAACCTCACAGTGCGGACCGCACAGAATGTAGTGCGGCCGCACTGGCCTTGTTTTGCCTAAGCTTTGTCTTGTCTTGGTACTTGTGCAAGTTTCACTCCTTTTGAGCTGATCTTTGACATCTTGTCACCTTGTTGATCAAACCTGCAATCAAGCCAACTTGTGAGACTTTTGGGACTCTTTTGCACAAATTCCTAATCAAAACATAAGCAAGAAGGAGTACAAAATGTATCAAAATCACTAGTTATCAACTACTCCAAACTTAAGCTTTTGCTTGTCCTCAAGCAAACAAAATAAGACCCACCCCTTAAGGGAAAATCCAAGAAAATTTAGCTGTCCTAAAGTAACCTCAACTAGCCTCAATTGGGACTAACAATTGCCCTCAATACACATGAATCATTAACAACATTTACTCTTTTAAAACACCATGGATCACGTGTGACACAAGAGCATCAAGAGTTGACTCAACACATCAAAGGACTCTTTCTATTACTTTAGCCATTGTGGAACCCAAACTCATACATCCTCAGCTCTCCCTAAGCAAACCTCACCTTTAAAATAGTGGCACTCATAACGAGGTTAATGGAAATTCACTCATCCCTCTTAAAGAAAAAGTCACAAGTCCGGCTCTAGGTACCATATGCTTGCCCCTTATGTGAGTATCCAGTAATGTAACCTCCATTCAACTCAAGATCATATAGGGCTTTTATGGAGACATTGTGAAGGCTTTTGGTTCAGGGTAGGAAATGTTTGGTCTAAGTAGGTTCCATCTTCCCTTAAGCACTTCTTTTGTTTCATTTGGCACACTTTCACTTGACTCTTTGAGTCATTTCACTTCTTTCTAAGGGGTTAGAGAGACACACTGTCACTCTTTCTTATACATTTCAAACCTTTTCTCCTCTTTCAACTTTCCACACCTTTCATTCATTGCTTTTCTTAAATCCCTTTTAATTCATTTCCGCATTGAGTATTCTTTTTGTCTTTTTTTTTTTGCTTTTCTTCCTTTTTCATTGCCTTTTATTTTCTTCATTTTGCACCTTTTTACCACTTTGTTGCAATCCTCGTCTCTCCCCCCCAAACTTATATTTTTGCCATGTGCTAAGGAAAGATCGGGTGCCAAGAGAGGTATCTTTTAGAACGGGTAAAGGCTTGTATCATGGTTTTTGAAAGAAAAAGGTGTAAGGCTCAAAAGGGTTGACTAGGGATTTTTATCTTTGGTAGGCTATGGATGTGTTCAAGCTATCATTTGGACCAAGGAGAGCCTATAGTCATGTCTCAAGTCAAAATTCACTTAGGATTTCGCCTCAACAAACATTCAGGGCAAGTTCTAGACCAATGGCTCGGGACTAGGACTTGCAATGCAATTTCTCACCACACACGCTATGGGATCACTAAAGACACAGAGTCGGGGGACTACAACGACCTTAGATAAGATTTGAGCACACAATGGTCCCGAAAAACCACTTGATGATTATCGATCAACAAAAGAGTCTCAAGGTCACGACTTTCACCATCCTAAACACAACAATTTGTTTTTGACCATGAGATCAAAGGCAAATGTGCTAGGCCCAAGTGAAACTTTGCTTGAGGCACCCTTAACCACTAATTACTAAAAAGCCAAAAAGAAAAGAAAAACAGACTCAAACCCTTAAGAAGGTTGTCACGCCATCTATCATTGGGAAGAGCCACCCGTTTCACACAAACTCCACCTTTGGAAAGAACCGTAACATTAAGAAAACCAAAGGGTTATTGCAAACGTTCAAAACAAGAAGCTACGAACATAAATAAGAAGCTAGGAATGAAAAATTGCGGAAAATAAAATGAATATATACAAGAGGGGATTTGTCGAATATACAATAGATGGGATGAATATATACAATGTAACATAACTTTATATACAGACCCAAAGTAAACTAAAAGTGCGAGAAATGTAGCGAAATGTTAAAAATATATACAAATCAAAGATGAAAAATAAAGAAAGCATAAAAAGTATCAAATATATACAATCATCCGAATGAATCCAAATGTAGGGCCTACCCCCTCAAATGAAAGCTGGCATTGTCCCAAATGCAAACTAAACAAAATAAGCACCAAAAAGATAATGGAAAAGGATATAGAGACTCCCTATGGCCTATCTGTCTGCATGGTCTCCTGAGTGGCCCTTGGGTCCTCACTGTGCTCGGGAACCTCAGACTGGTTCCTTGTGGGTTGCTGCTCTGCTGCTGGGACCTGGGCCTGGACCTGGACAGGCTCCTGAGGTACATCCTGTGGCTGACTGGAGGAAGCCTCCGGTGGGTCGGCCAACTGGATGACTGCATTATCCGCTCTGGGAACCATCCTCCTCCTCTTGGGAGGCCTCTGAGAGTGCTCTGGCTGGGGATCAGCTACAGGTGCAGGGTCCTTAAGTAGTAAGTCCAAAGGTAGCTGATCTGCCTTCAGTCTGTCAACATCAGCTCTCAACTCCTTCACGGACTCCTTGGAGGCTCGTGTGTTCCTCAGCTTCTTGTACTCCTTAGCAAGCTCCTTGAGAGCAGTACTGAGCACCTTCTGGTTGTCGAGGATTTTCTTTTGGTTGTTTAGAATCTCTTTGAGAGCATCCTCTATGGACTGTGGGACCTGTGGTAGAGGAGGAGCCGATTGAGCCTCTATTGTGGTAGTCAAGATAGATAACTTGGATGACGCTGTCTGCATCCAGTTGTTGATACTAAGAAGAGCCTGGCTCAGTCGGTGGGCGGTCACCGGGTAAGCTCGGGAAGAGGGAATCTCCGGATCTGCTGAGGTGGATAGGCCAGGAGGGATATCAGTGGAGGTGGAGGCAGGCTGAGCAGGGGCCACTACCACAACTGGCTCTTCAGACTGGCCAGTTGGAGCAGTAGCTGTACCCTTGAAGTTCTTACTCTTTGGGTTGTCATCCCCCTGCATGTTGTACCAAGAGAATGGGGCCTTTGCTTTGACCGTTATGTCGAATGGCCTCTTTTCAACCTTGAGGTCCCGGAAGTACATAGTCAGAAAGCTAGGGAAAGGGTAGTTTCTATCATGCTCATTGCCCACAATTGAGATTATCCTAGACATCACATTACCCACATTGATCGGGTACCCCGCCATGATCGAGGCCACCAACACTGCCCAGTGAAGAGGGAGGGTGTTAACATGAGTAGTCGGGTCCAGTCTGCTGCACACAAATGTTTCCCGCCCCTTTGCCTCGAAGTTCAAACTACGTCTCAGAATCTTGACGCCCGCAGTCAACCAATCGGGGGTGGTACCTGGGATTGCCAGATATTGTGCCAACCAGGGACGGACCTCCTCGCCCATTTCCATCTTTGCCATGTACAATGTCTCATCCTCCTCATCAAAGCCAAGGTAGTCATTGATTGTCTTCCCGTCAAACAACACCTTCAAGTTTCGCACCTTTGTCACCTTTCTACCCTTTTTGATATGGGCAACATTGGCGTAGAATTCCTTGACCAAGTGCTCATTGGCATCTGCACAGTAATGATCCCAGCCAATTCTCTCCCTAAACTGCCTCCTCACATTAGGGTTGTGAGGTAGCAAGTCTCTATCCACAAAACTCCTTTTCGGGATCAACTTCCTCACCGGCCACCATTCCCGGAATTTATGATATGCTACCTCACTCACGAACTGGTCTTGCCACACCTCCGGGTTTCTAGTTCTAGCAATCCCACCAACCTGAGGTTCACCCCCTTCTCCTACTTCTCCTTTTACTTCCTCATTGCCTCCTACTGCACCCTCTCCAGATAATGAAGTTGTGGGAAAGGTGGAGTATTCCCCACTACCTTTAGCTGAGCCTTCAGACGACCCAGAAGATACATTCACTGACGTTTGGGCAGTGGGGGGGAGGTGGAGGAGTGTCTGTTAGCCTGAACCTCTCCGGCCAGTCTTCTATTTATTCTGGCACGGAGTCTGAACAAATCTCCCGGGAGGGCTCATACTCACTCCCCGAGGACTGGGAAGCAGCTCTATCAGCAGCTTTTATCGATTTTCTTGTCTTTTTAATACTTTGCCGGGCTTGAGGAGTGAGTTTTATCATTTTCTACTTCCCTCCTCGGGAGGATTCTCCTCTGCCCGGTTGTTTAGTACCTTTACCTCGTTGTTTCACCATTGTCTGCAAACACTTGTTAGTATCAATAGAAGCAGTTAAAAGCAGTGTTGCAGAAAGAGTTGCAGAACGGACAAGAAAAATTGCAGACAATTTTCAGAAACCACCCAGTGCGGACCGCACAAAATGGTGTGCGGCCGCACAGGGGTCAATGCGGACCGCACAAAATGGCCATGCGGTCCGCACAGAGGTGGGATTCAGACTACCCACACTCTGTATCTAGGCAGTGCGGACCGCACAAAATGTAGTGCGGCCGCACAGGGACTAATGCGGTCCGCACAAAATGGTATTGCGGACCGCACAGGGACACCTCGGACCGCACAGAAACGACCGCGGTCCGCACTGAGTGCCCAGCTATGGCACTAAATTAGGGTTCAACGTATTTTTCATTTTAAGCCCAAATTTACACCTAATTAGTGTCCCTACATGTTGCCAGTGTATTCAACTAACTAAGTCTACATTAATCACAAATTTAACTACACTAACCTACACAATTGAAGAAACTACGAGAAGCATAGAGAGGGAAGCAAGAAAAACAAAAATTAAAAGAAATTAACAAAAGAGAACAATTAAAAGGAATGTAATGGTACCAGATGTGAGATGAAATGAAGCTAATTAGTTCCAAACAATTAATTACGAGCAAAAGGAAGTGATGAACAGTGTTTGTATTAGTTCTAAGAGTCAGGGTTCGAAAAGGGTAAAAGGAGGGCCTCAGACCTTATTTATAGAAAAGGACCTGGGGCCCAGTCTCACCAACCAGTGCGGACCGCACAAAAATGGACCACGGTCCGCACAACACATCAATTTTCAAGCTTGAGGAGGCAACACACTGCAGTCCGCACAAAATGGACTGCGGCCGCAGTGGTCCATCGCGGACCACACGAAATGTAGTACGGCTGTAGTGGCAAACTTCAGAGAGGTCACATTTCACCCTTCACCAGTGCGGTCAGCACAGAATGTAGTGCGACCGCAGTAGCAACTTCAGAGACCTGAACACTTTTTTCCACTATGTCCTGCACTGCATCAACACAGTCATATAACATCTCACAACCAGTTAGCCCAAAAATCAATCCTACACTACAATGAAAATCAAATTAAAACAAGAAAAAAAAACACATGGGTTGCCTCCGAAGAAGCGCCTGATTTAACGTCGCGGCACGACGCATGTTACCATCCAATCATTTGAAATGAACAAGAGTCACCACATGGCTATCATCCAATTTTCCCAAATAGTGCTTGACCCTATGCCCATTCACTCTAAAAACTTCCCCACTTTTGTTCTTTAAATCAAGAGCACCAAACGGGGTCACACACACTACTTCAAATGGTCCGCTCCACTTTGACTTTAGCTTTCCCGGGAACAACTTTAGTCGAGAATTGAATAAGAGCACCAAATCTCCCACCTTGAACTCCTTGCCCCGAGTATATTTGTCATGAAGGTATTTCATTTTATCCATATACAGGGACGAGCTAGAGTAGGCATGGAATCTAAATTCGTCAAGTTCATAGAGTTGCTCCACCCGAAGATTAGCAGCTACATCCCAATCAAGATTCAACTTCTTCAAGGCCCACATGGCCTTGTGCTCTAACTCCACTGGTAAATGACAAGCTTTTCCAAACACCAACCGGTACGGCGACATACCAATTGTAGTCTTGTAAGCAGTCCGGTAAGCCCATAGAGCATCGTCCAATTTCTTAGACCAATCGGTCCTATTGGCATTGATGTTTTAGACAAAATGCTCTTGATCTCCCTGTTGGACACTTCAACCTGGCCACTTGCTTGAGGATGATAAGGCGTAGACACTTTGTGGTTGACACCATACTTGGAAAGCAAGGCGTCAAAAGCTCTATTGCAAAAATGCGATCCTCCATCACTAATAATTGCATGAGGAGTGCCAAACCTTGTGAAAATGCTCTTCTTTAGAAATGCAACCACACTCCTAGCTTCATCGTTGGGCAAGGCAACGGCCTTGACCCATTTTGAGACATAATCAACCGCTACAAGAATGTAGGTGTTACCGCACGAGCTTACAAATGGGCCCATAAAATCGATACCCCAAACATCAAAGATATCCACTTCGAGAATGGTGTTTAGAGGCATCTCATCTTTCTTAGAAATACTACCCGCTCTCTGACATTGGTCACACCTTTTTACGAGATCACTTGCATCTTTGAACAAGGTTGGCCAATAAAAACCACAAGTCAGAACTTTTGAAGCTGTCCTCGCCCCTCCATGATGGCCACCATAGGGGGAGGAATGACAAGCCTCTAGGATGTTAAATTTCTCCTCCTTAGGTACACACCTCCGGATTACTCCATCGATGCAAATCTTGAACAAGTATGGCTCGTCCCAATAGAAGTCCAGACTATCCCGTTTTGTAAGGCCCCGTAAAAAATTTTATGCTCAAAACCTAGTAGCTCGTGGTGTTAAGCTCCGAATAATTTGAGGTCAAGTTTTCCAGAAAAGTGCCATTTTGCGGTCCAGAATGCGATTGCAAATCTAGTATGCGGACCGCATTTCTGCCGCAGATGGAATCAGTGGTTTGGTTAAAATTTGAGGTCAAAATGCGGTTCATTGTGCGATCGCATAACTAATATGCGGACCGCATTTCCATCACAAAGTGAGTCAATGTGACAGTCAAATTTGAGGTCAAAAATGCGGTGCATTATGCGACCGCAAACCAGTATGCAGACCGTATTTTCGCCGCATACCCAAACAGTGGAATCAGGTTTTTGGAACACTTTTTGCGGTCCATTCTGCGGACTGCATTTCGTATCTGCGATCGCAAAATGCGACCGCAAACTTGACTCGGGCTCCTAATTTTCTAAATTTTAAACCCGACCCCCTTTTTAATAAAACACCCCAACCCCTCATTTTAACCACTTTTCTGAACAAAAAAAAAGAGAGAGGGAGGAGAGGTTCTTGAGAGAGAGTTCATCTTCTCCAAATTGATTCTTCAAAACTAATCGGGCCAGGAAATATCTAAGTGAGTGTCTTCATCCCCATTCTTGCAGGTAAAATCCCTAACCCATTTTCATTAATTTTCAGGTTTAATTAGGGGGGGGGGGAAGTCTCATGCATTGATTCTTGATAGTAGAGGTTGAAACATTCATGCATGTCTTTTAAAACCTAAAATCTGGTAAGAGGGATTGGGTAGGAGTGAAGGATTGTACAAAGGAGGGTTGATAATCTAAATGTGTTCGGGTAGTGATTGGGAACTTTGATTCTAAGAAATATGTGTTAATTTGTGCACTAGATTGACGTTGCTAGGCTTTTTGGTGAAGTTGGAAGTAGAAATTAAAAGGGAATTCGGCTCCAGGTATGTATGGCTAACTTCGACCTTTGTAAAATCACCTTGTTTGGTGTTTGAGTGTTTGGTATGTGATCTCTACGTGGGTTGTCTGTGAAATTCTCGTGATTGGTATGGTTGAGTGTTCGTGGTTATGTCTCTCGATATAATGATGTAAGTAATTGGCAATAAACCAAGTGTGTGATTGTGAATGTGCTATGTGGTAAGAATTGTGAAACAAATGATGGAAGGAAATGGTAATTGATGCAATTGGAACAGCTGTGGTAATAACATATATGGCTTGTCGGGGGAAATTCTCGTTGTAACATAAAAAGCATATGAGATGTGGAATACGATGGATATGGTATTGATGTCTATGGAAGTTCTTGTAAATTGTTGTTGTTGCTCTTTGAGAATTGTTGTTGTTGTTCCTTGAGAATTGTTGTTGTTCTTTGTGAATTGTATTTGTTGTGGTATTGTTTGTGAATTGTGATCATTCGGTGGGATCGGGTTGCGCGCTGCAACACGAAGTAATAAGGTGTGGGTTGTGGTGATAAGGTGGCCGAGGTAATAAGGGTGGAAAGTGATCGATATCACTATTGAAATGAAAATATGAGAAAAAGTGTGAAATCATTGATGTGAAAATGTTGATGGGGAAAAGGAGAGATTGTCAACTTGTTTGCCTTGATTGTTTCCTTTCATGCGTATTTAATTGTTGATTCCTTTACCATTTGTCACTTGTGTATGGTTTGAGGTTACTCAGGGCAAAGTTTGTTTATACATACCAGTACAATTCAAATGTACTGACGTCCCTTTTGCCGGGGGCGCTACATTCGTGTTATGATATTAGGTGGATCCGTAGCAGGTACTCCAGCCCACCGACCGTAGCTCCCCTTCATCTTCCGTCAGCTGTATTGGTGAGCCCCTTTCCTCTCGGGGCCCTGCGTGGCTCATGCCGCTTTATTCCGGAGTCTTATTTTGGTTTTTGTGTAAGGTATAGCCGGAGCCTTGTTACCGGCAAGTACTGTATTATCCTGTTGTATCTTTAGAGGCTCCGTAGACAGTAAATGTGGGTTATGAACTGATGTAAATCCATATTTTGTATGCTGGGCGGCGAAAGTGGTAAACCTCATTAATTAACCATGTATGTTTTGTAAAAAGGTGTTTTAATTATAAATGGCTAACTCATTGATTAATGAGCAATGAAAATACGGGGTAACACGTGGGTTAGGAAAGGCACCCAGGTCTGCTTGACTGGGGCTACCCGGTTGGGCGCCGGTCATGTCCCTCGGTTTGGGGCGTGACACGTTTGAGATTCTTCCTTTGGTTAGAAGAGAGCTCACACGGGATGATGCCAGTCACTAGGAAATTAGCAATATCCGCAAACCATGGCATATCACTCATCGACACAGAAAGTAGTTGCTCATCGGGAAATACATCATTGATCTCTAGGCCATCACACGGCCTTCCTTCCTCCTCCAAGCGGGACAAATGATCCGCCACTTGGTTTTCACTACCTTTCCGGTCCACAATCTCCAAATCAAACTCTTGAAGTAATAAGACCCATCGCATCAGTCTAGCTTTGGAGTCTTTCTTTGTCATCAAGTATCTAAGAGCTGCATGATCGGTGTGCACTATGACTTTGTCTCCCATAAGATAAGGCCAAATTTTTTCCATTGCGAACACAATAGCCAACAATTTTTTCTCAGTCACCGTGTAGTTCCTTTGAACCTCATTCATTGTCTTGCTCGCATAGTACACTGGATGAAACATTTTGTTCACTCTTTGACCCAAAACTGCCCCAACCGCAACATCACTCGCGTCGCACATGAGCTCGAAAGGCAAGCTCCAATTTGGTGCGGTAATGATCGGGGTGGTGGTCAACTTATGCTTGAGAAGTTCAAAGGCTTGCATACATCCCTCATCAAACACGAACTTTGTATCCTTTTCTAGCAGCTTACACAAAGGATTCACTACCTTCGAAAAGTCCTTGATAAATCGCTGATAGAACCCCGCATGCCCAATAAAACTTCTAACCCCCTTGACAGAAGTGGGGGGGGGAAGTCTTGAAATCACCTCAATTTTTGGCTTTGTCAACCTCAATACCATTCTTTGAAATTTTATGACCCAAAACTATGCCCTCCTCAACCATGAAGTGGCATTTTTCCCAATTTAGCACAAGATTGGTGTCTTCACACCGGGCCAACACTCTATCCAAATTGTTCAAACACTCATCGAATGAATCACCCACAACACTGAAGTCGTCCATGAACACCTCCAAAATATCTTCCACCATATCGGTGAAAACTGGCCATCATACACTGTTGGAATGTTGCCGGTGCATTGCACACCCAAAGGGCATCCGAGAGAAAGCAAAGGTGCCATATGGACAAGTAAAGGTTGTCTTCTCCTGATCCTCTGGAGCTATCAAAATTTGATTGTACCCTGAATAACCATCCAAGAAACAATAGAAGGCACGCCCAGCAAGACGATCAAGCATCTGGTCAAGGAAAGGCAATGGGAAGTGATCCTTGCGGGTCACCTTGTTCAGCTTGCGGTAGTCCATGCACACCCTCCATCCGGTCACTGTCCGGGTTGGAATAAGTTCATTATTAGCATTGGTCACCACGGTCATACCACCCTTTTTCGGCACACACTGCACCGGTGAAGTCCACGAGCTGTCAGAGATAGGATACACCACTCCGGCATCTAACCACTTGATCACCTCCTTTTTCACAACTTCTTGCATTGCCTCGTTCAGCCTCCTTTGATGTTCCAAGGAGGGTTTTGCATCATCTTCCAGAATAATCTTGTGCATACAGAATGCAGGGCTTATTCCCCGAATATCAGCTAGAGTCCATCCAATTGCCTTTTTTCGCTTTTTGAGCACCGCCAATGTGGCATCTACCTGCATGTTAGTAAGACAAGAGGAAAGAATAACTGGTAAAGTTGAACTAGGGCCCAAGAATTCATACCTGAGGTGTGGAGGCAATGGCTTCAACTCCAACACCAGGGGTTCCTCAATTGAAGGCTTCGTTGGAGGGGTCTTTCTATTCTCAAGATCCAAAGAGAGTTTCCTAGGCTCATAAGAATAAGAGCCCATTCCATGTAAAGCATTCACGCACTCCACTTGGCCCTCGTCATTATTGACATCAAGATTCAACAATACGGCCTCCAAAGGGTCCTCAACATTGATCATTGCACTAGTATCATCAATTATCACAGCCGTGACAAGATCCACAAATGAGCATACTTCTGTACAATTGGGCTGCTTCATTGACTTGCATACATGAAAAATTGACCTTTTCATCACCCACCCCGAGACATCTACTAGAGCCCTCCCCGTAGGAAGGAAAGGTCTCCCCAATATGATCGGAACTTCATAGTCTACCTCACAATCCAAGATCACAAAATCAGCTGGCAAGATAAATTTGTCCACCCGGACAAGCACATCATCAACTATACCCAATGGTCGCTTCCGCCATTTGCAATCTCATGGAAGTTGGCCTTGGTGGCCCAATACCCAAAGTCTTAAAAGCGAAGTAGGGCATCAAATTGATACTAGTCCCTAGGTCACACAAAGCTTTAGCAAAGTCTGCACTCCCAATAGTGCAAGGGATTGTGAAAGCACCGGGATCCTGCAACTTCAGGATTCTTCGAGTGCGGCCGCATTGATCATAGTGCGGACCGCACAAATTCTAGTACGGCCGCGTTGATCTTAGTGCGGACCGCACAAATCCTAGTGCGGCCGCATTGCCTTTGTGCCTGAATGTCATGCTCTCTAAACCTCACAGTGCGGACCGCACAGAATGTAGTGCGGACCGCACAGAATGTAGTGCGGCCGCACTGGACTTGTTTTGCCTGAGCTTTGTCTTGTCTTGGTACTTGTGCAAGTTTCACTCCTTTTGAGCTGATCTTTGACATCTTGTCACCTCGTTGATCAAACCTACAATCAAGCACAACTTGTGAGCCTTTTGGGACTATTTTGCACAAATTTCTAGTCAAAACATAAGCAAGAAGGAGTACAAAATGTACCAAAATCACTAGTTATCATTGCTCCACCAAAGAACCAATGTAACACCTGTCATACCCCAAACAACACTCCAGTACTCATCCCAGAATCTCAAAACTCCACAAACGACCATTTCCACACCCATACACCAGGCCACCACAACAATCCTATCTACATGGAGACCATGCCACACTCCACCCAACCTATCTCAAGCACACCTGAGTCTGATGAAAAGGATCTGCTGATCAGGAACTTGGCTGAGGAGCTTAAGAAATTGACCAGCCGGATCCAGGGCGTCGAGGGAAGCAAAGGAATTGAAGGGCTGAACTATGAGGATCTTTGCATACGGCCTGATATCGAACTGCCAGAGGGGTACAAACCTCCTAAGTTCAAAATGTTTGATGGTGCGGGTGATCCAAGGGTCCATCTGAGAACATATTGCGACAAGCTGGTTGGAGTAGGGAAAGATGAAAGGATCCGCATGAAGTTGTTCATGATGAGTCTGAAAGGAGATGCGTTATCTTGGTACATCAGCCAAGATCCCAAGAGGTGGTCTAGCTGGGTAGGTATCGCGTCAGACTTTATGGACAGATTCAGGTTTAATACGAAGAATGCACCAGACGTGTTCTATATACAAAATCTGAAGAAGAAGCCCACAGAGATGTTTCGCGAGTATGCTACTCGCTGGAGGTCCGAAGCTGCTAAGTTCAGACCTGCCTTAGAAGAGGAACAAATGAACAAGTTCTTTGTCCGGGCTCAAGACCCACAGTACTATGAACGACTGATGCTTGTCACACCTCCTTTTTACACACCACCCCGAAGGATAGTATATAAGGGAGTTTTTCCAATTAAAGTGACATTACTCGAAATGGGATGATTTATTTGTTTTTAGAGTCGCCACTTCGGATAGGATTGGCTTTTGGTGTCCAAAGTCACCGGTTTAACTTGAATCCCAAATCGAGGAAAATTTCGACTTCCCAATTGGAGTCTGCGAACCAGAAATTCTGAATAAGGAATTCTGTTAACCTGGGGGAAGGTGTTAGGCACCCCCGGATTCCGTGGTTCTAGCACGGTCGCTTAAACTATCATAATTGGGCTATTATCTGATTCTAATACATGTTTTAGCCTATGGTGCATTTTAAACTTATTAACCGCTTTTATATAATTTTAAGAAGATTTCAACGTCATCTAAAATACGTCTTTAGACCACGTCACATGAAATGCACCCGCAGTCCGAGACATATTTTATTTAATGTTGTGAGATTTGGAGTTGGGTCACATGAAATGCGCACCCGAATTAAGGAAGCTAATATTATTATATAACGCGCCTAAAGCGACTACGCGTTGTTAACTTTGGGAGGGCCATGAAAATTTACTAAATGGCACGCCTCGCACCTTTTTCTGTAAGTGTTAGTTCTTGAATGTAATTTTATGAGGGCCATTGATTATAAATTTTGTTTGGTATGGCACGCCTCAATTCGAGACAACAGTAAATCATGGTAACACTTAAAAAAAATAAGAATAACACCGTACAAGAAACAGAAGCAGGCCTTTGTGATCAAGTAGTCTAATAAAATTACGGGCTATGGAAATACAGAATACATCAAAAGTCAAGATGCAAAATTTACCCAAAATGTGAGCAAAAATTTCATCCAAATCCAGCTAAAACAATGAAATGGCTAACCAACTTTACTATCTAAATAGAAACTATTACGATATTCTAAAGAAAGAGATCAACATATCAGATCATCAAAATAATAACAACTCTTATGAGGCAATCTAACAAAATTATCCAATTGTCTGTTCGTGCATTAATTAGAAAGCAAAACAAACAAAATGCTAAATAACACATTTCCATTTAATTTCAAAAACCATGCTTGAATTCCTAATTAGTTTAGATCGGCTAATAGTAAGATTCCTGAAACCACATTTACAGACATGTAACAGATCCTAAAGACTTGACCAAATCTGGAACAGAATAATTTCAGAAGTTGCCAAATAAGTTTATTCAAACGGCTCAACCGAATCGGAACAAACAAAACAAAGAATTTCATGAAGTTTCAAAAGGGAGGGACATGGGCGTACCACATACCTAAACGGCGAACAAAATCGAGATCAAAATTCTGACAGAAAAGATGATGAAACCCAGCTACGGATAAAGCAAAACCAGCAGCAACAGCCCTCACTTCAGATAGGTATGACAGCCTCTTCGATTCAGCAGGAATGAAACGCAGTTTTTTTTTCTTTGAAATGTTTTAGAATTTAAAATCAGTTCTTCTATTTCGTGAGTGAAGATGAGAGTGAGAAGAGAGTGTATAGTTGAAGATGAGTGATGGAGAAGAGAGGAGCTGCCCGATTTTCCAAGGGTCTGTTCTTTTGTTATCGGAACAATGGAGATCAAGCCTCTCCCCTTCTCAGATGCGCCATTTTCTTTTTTTTCTGTAGGGGTCTCATGTGTATGGAAAAATCTGATAATGTGTAGGGAGGTCTTGTGTGGGGGAGTATTTTTGGGGAAGGTCTTATCTAGGGGAATATCTTGGGGGGAAATATTTTTGGGGGAATGTCTTATGTGGGGAATATTTTGGGGGGAAGGTCTTATGTGGGGAATATTTTGGGGGGAAGGTCTTATGTGGGGGAATATTTTTGGGGAAATATTTTTGGGGGGAAAGCCTCATGTGGGAGAAGGTTCTTCCAATTCTTCTTTTTTATTCCCAATTTTCTTTTTATATATATCTCTCTCTTTTTTTTTTAATTAAAAGCCCTAGAATTAAGAATCCTAAAAATATAGAATTATACTAATGATAAAAGCTACTTAATCCTAAATTAAAAGAGAAGAATCAATAAAAAGAAAAGGTGTAAAAATGAAGCATTTTTTGTGATTTTTAATTTTTATAAAACAAGTAATTACCGGTTAATCCTAAAAATATAAAACTAGATCCTAAATGCGATGCGCGACATTTTTTGTGTTTATTTTTTCATGATTTAAATAAAATTAAACATGCAAGAAAAAATGCAACCTGTTAATAAAATCTATAAAAATTCCTAAAATGGCAAATAATTATAACAATATTCTATCTTCTTGGATTTTATAGGAGTATTTCATATAGGGCAAAAATCACGTGCTTACAGCTGCCCCTCTTTGCTGGGAAACATGAAGAGTTTTCGGGCAAAGATAAAGTGAGCAATATGAGGGATTTTTGCCCATTTGAAACTCCATGAGAAGCATTTTTGAAAAGTTTTAACCGAACCTTGCTTCAGAGGTTACCTACATATCCTTGGCTATAAAAGAATCAGGTCAGTGTAGTTCTGGAAGGGTTGGTAGCTGGGACTACCAGAAGCTGTGATTTCACTGCTGTTGCTGCTGTTTCTGCTTGCTGAGCTCCTTATTACACCAAAAAGGAAAATCAAAAGCTAAGCTAGCTATGCCTATCAATTATGAGTTACAAGATTCCTATCTATAAATCTCTTGAAGCTTGATCTTGAGTCTTAGCTGATTTTGCTGTAGACTCCGATCTGAATCTTGATGCTCGCAAGTTGTAGGTGTTGTTTCTTTCTGCAGCATTGGGTCAAAGCGGGATCGGCGGAGCTTATGACTTTAATCAAATTTTGAGCAATCCGCACCTTTGTTTGCTTCAACATTTTGAATTCATTTCTTTTTGTTCTTTTCATCTTTTCTTTATTCTGGATTGAGACTCATTCCATCGGTCGTCTCGCACCCATGTGCCTCGGTGTTAGACCTGCTTAAGACACCAAAACAAACAAACGAATTCACTAGGAAAATTTCGTAAGTTAGTTGTGACACATATCTAAGCGATCAAATCAGGATTGAGTAGGGAGATCCTCGGTTTTTGGCCGGGATTTGGAAAGAAAAAGCTCCTCGGTATTTTGGCCGGGAGATCCTCGGTTTTTTGGCCAGGATTTGGAAAGAAAAAGCTCCTCGGTTTTTTGGCCGGGAGATCCTCGATTTTTTGGCTGGGATTTGAAAAGAAAAAGCTCCTCGGTTTTTTGGCCGGGAGATCCTCGGTTTTTTGGCCGGGATTTGGAAAGAAAAGGCTCCTCGGTTTTTTGGCCGGGAGATCCTCGGTTTTTTGGCCGGGATTTGGAAAGAAAAAGCTCCTCGGGTTTTGGCCAGGGAGATCCTCGGTTTTTTGGCCAGGATTTGGAAAGAAAAGCTCCTCGGTTTTTTGGCCGGGATTTGGAAAGAAAAGGCTCCTCGGTTTTTTGGCCGGGAAATCCTCAGTTTTTTGGCAGGGGTATTTAAGGAATGGGATCCTATGCTACCATGATTTGTTTTTCTTTTGGGATTTTCATTTTTTTTTTCCTTTCTTTTTCTTTTGTTTTACTCTTTATAAGTTTTCCTTTTTATTTAGCAAAAACACATGAAAGAATTTTGGGGAAAACTTCCTTTTTGGTTGTTTTCCTGCTGCAAAGCTGTTTCAGCGCTTGCGCATTTCATTTCCTTTTGGATTGCACATGCTTCTTGCACGGTTGCTTTGAATTAGACCTGTCTTCAACAAAGAACAATTTGTTAGTTTGAAACGGGGGTTGGTTTTGTGGCCTTGATCATCTTGATCCCAGCCCCATTTCCACTAAGAACTTTGCTGCTTTGAGGATGAATCTCTTTTCAAGCCGACCGGGTTCAACTCTCAGGACTTTATTATGACTCGCCTGTGTGGGCTCTGGCCTTTTCACTTTATTCTGCCCTTGCCTTTGATTTTCTTTCTTTTCCCAATGTCTTTGCTTCGAAAGCATCAACCACTATGGTCAGTCGGGATTGGCCTGACGCACTCGCTGAGGCTGGGTATTTTCTTCGACTCTGACCAGGCGGAGCCCTGTGAAGCCAGTCCTGCCACCTTTTCTTTGTAATAGTTTATGGAATCAGAGTTAAACCGAAAGGGATTCAAAGAAGAAATATACAAAAGGCAAGCATATGAGTTTAAAGAGAAGCGTCCCCTTAGTGGGGGAAAAGAAGGACTTATCTGGGGTGCATGCTGGCTTCAAATGACATGACATGCTTCTTGGACTGGTTGCCCGACACAAAAACTTTCCAGCTTCTCGTGGACCCATTGATCTACATTTCAAAACCAGGGAACCTTGCCAGGACTCTTTTAGTGGTGAGATATCTTTTTTTCGGCCGACAGCGCCCTTTGCGGGTTTTTGCCAATCGACCTCTCTCATTTCTCTTCTCACCGTCGCCCGATAGGGCTCTTTGCGAGTTTTCACCCAACGGACTCTCTCACTTTCAATTTATCTTCTCACCGTCGCCTTATGGTGCCCGAAGGTTTTCACCGATAAGACTCTCTCATTTTATATCTCTCAATTTGGACTATACCAGCTTCCAACAATGTTGCTTTTCAATTCCCACGCCTTTGTCAATTGATCGGAAGGACTTGGACGAGGTCTTTGGGGTAAAAGGAATTTTGGGCGGAACTACAACTTTGGAACCATTTCGGCGGATTCATGGCCGAACCATTATATCATCTGCCCCAGTTTCATCTTTTGGGGAAATTGGGATTTTTGTTTTGGTGTGACTGAACCTCAGGGAGAGACTGCCTACGTATCCTTTCGGAATCAAGTCAGACATAGTTCAGAAAAATAATTTTGTTTTTTTTTTGTTTTTTTTTCATCATATCATATTTTCTTTTTCTTTTATTTTTTTCTTTTTCTCTTTTCCATCATATTTTCTTTTCCTTTTCTTTTCTTTTTTTTTTTTTCCTTTTGTTTTTTTTTCGATAATACTTCCGGGTTCCAAAGAGGGTAGCCAAAGAAGGGTAACCAGCTCAAATGGGTTTACGAAGGGTTGATAGTGTTTGGATAGCGAGAAGGAAAGCCTTCGTCATCTCAATTGCACAAAAACCAACACCGCAGAGAGCCTAGACATAGTACCTTTTACTGCATCTGCATTCACAGCTGTTTCGGGATCATTTCCTTTGATATCTTCCAAATACAATGCTCCTTTCGGCAATATTTTCCGGATGATGTATGGACCCTTCCAGTTAGGAGCAAATTTTCCTTTTGCTTCCTGGTGATGAGGGAGAATGCGTCTTAACACGAGTTGTCCCACTTCAAAATTCCTGGGACGCACCTTCTTGTTGTAAGCGCGGGCCATTCTTTGTTGGTACAACTGCCCAGATGTGCCCTGAGTACATCACACTCTTTTGTTGTAATGTATGGACCTTTCCAACCCGCGAACCAATTTTCCTTCAATTGTTCCAATTCTTTGTTTTATTTCCTCAAGGTTACCTTCTTTGCATTCCGACTCTTGGTTCATGATTTCGAAATCTGACAGCGTTTTGGGGTCTAGGCATGAAGTCCGCAAGCATGTCACGTTATTTAAAGCTGCATTATTAGAGCTAAAGAGAAGAAATGAAGGAGAAAAAATAGAAAAATCGGAAAGAATAAAGAAAAAAATGAGCGATGAAATATTGATTTCATTTCTTGGAATTTTGAAGATAACAGGGTTCACATTCGGGAATTTAAAGACAAGAAACTACAGGAAACATCCGAGTTACACCCTGGAATAACTCGGGATGCAGAAAAAGTAGCAGGAAGGGTCTACCGGGACTCCCACCTGATCGGGAATGGCGTAGCCTTCCAGTTTTGAAGCTTGGCGCTTGGTCCCATGTATAACACCTCAGCGGTGCTAGTGCCCTCTCCCGGCTGGACCATGTTGGCTTCGTAGAGCATTCTCCTCATTGCCCCACGTATTTCCTCACTTTCTTCAGCCATGAACACCTCATCATCTTCCTTTTTACTGTACTTAGGCTTGACAAAAGTTTCATACAAATGTACCACCTCATAATCGGCCATTTTCAGTTTTTGAAAGAACACTTCGGCTTCCTCAGCATTCACAGGCTTCTTAAGCGGGAAACGCCTTCTGCTGGCATTGTTTACTTCCTCTATGTTTGAATATTCCTCCACAGGGGGGTTTTCTAGCAGCTCTCCCAAAATCTCTTTAACCTTGTACGTAACCACCTTCTGATGATAATTCCATGGTACCGCAGCAGGGTTCGTCATAGGCTTCTGTGGTACGCGTCCAATAACCACTGGCTCACTCAGCCGAGGTGGTTTGATTGTCCCCCGCACCACATAGGCTTGCTTGGGTACGTACATTTGTGTTTCGTTTTTCAAATCAACTTCCTTTTCTGGTTCTGTCTTGGTGATTTTGCTCTTCTTTTCCCCTTTCTCTTGCTTCGGGGCCACCTCGGGCTTTCTTTCTGCATCGGTAATAGCAATTATAGCTTTCGAATTCTCTGTCCTCACAAATCATCCCGATTACTGGCCCGTTGTTGTGAGTGGGCAGCGGATTATTGGTCACATTTGGGACATCCTCATCCCTCAACATAATTTTTCCTTGCTCTATTAAGTTCTCCACCGCTTGTTTCAGAGTCCAACAGTCATTTGTATGATGGCCCTCTGCCCCTGAATGGTATGCACACCTGACACCAGCTCTGTAGGCAGGCAATGCCGGGTTTTGTCTGTTTTGAGGAATCGGCTGCAGTAGACCCATTTGGACAAGTTTCGGGAATAGACTGGAGTAAGATTCACCAATTGGGGTAAAGTTTGGTCTCCTGGGTGGTTCCCGAGGACGGAAGTTATTCTGCGGAGGATGGGGGTTATAGTAGTTTTGCTGAGGAGGCTGATTTCTTTGAAACGGAGCTTGGTTTCTATTGGCATGTGGCTGCGGCCGAGCAAAAGGTTGAGCATTCATGACCGCATACGGTTGAGGAGCATAAGCCATGTCATGATGAGGGTAGTAATGTTGAGGGGTTCTTTCGGAAAACACAGGTCTAGGAGCACGGTATCTTCTTGCCCCTGATGCTGCCATAACTGTTTCTTCTTTCTTATTACCTTTGGCCATTCCTCCAGACCCACCTTGGATGGCTTGGGAGGTTGCCCTAATGGCTGACTGGCTCAAGATTCTGCCTGTCTTCAAACCATTTTCTACCATTTCCCCGATCTTAATCGCCTCTGCAAAAGGTTTGCCCATGGCCGACATCATGTTTTGGAAGTAATCTGCTTCCTGCGCTTGAAGGAAGACAGTGACCATTTCTACTTCATCCATGGGAGGTTTCACCCTTGATGCCTGTTCGTGCCACTTAATAGCATATTCTCTGAAATTTTCCGAAGGCTTCTTCTTCAAATTGGCCAAGGAGTTCCTGTCTGGCGCAATGTCGATGTTGTATTGAAACTGCCTTACAAAATCTCTGGCAAGATCGTCCCAAATGTGCCATCGTGAGACATCTTGGTCCATATACCATTCTGAGGCAATGCCTACTAAGCTTTCTCCGAAGTATGCCATCAACAGCTCTTCTTTTCCGCCAGCCCCACGCAACTGATTGCAATACTTTTTCAAGTGAGCGATGGGATCGCCATGCCCATCATACTTTTCAAACTTTGGTGTTTTAAATCCCATGGGCAGGTGCACGTGAGGGAACATACACAAATCTGTATAAGAAACACTCTTTCCATTAAAACCTTGCATATTCTTCAAACTCTGTTCAAGGCTTTTCATTCTTTTCGCCATCTCGTCTTGTTTAGGAGCTTTGGGAGTTTGATCTTGTCCTGGCGTAAGCTCAAATGGTGGTGGCTGAGAGTAATTATATGTGGGATATTGAGGAGGATCCACTGGAAAGACAGGGTTTTGGAAGGTGAAAGCTGAGGGATCAAAGGCGGGCCTTGGCAGTGAAGGTTGTGTTGTAGCAGAGCATGGTGGAGCAGTGAACATGTTAGGAGCTGCTCCTGCTGTGAACACCTGGGGGCGGACCTCAGAAGGTGTTTCGACGAAGTGAGCGGTCATGGTAGGTTGTCCCAAAGGAGTATGAGGGTGGCTGATGGGGATATTGGAGGTACCCCCAGATCTAGGGAATAGTTCAGGAAATCCAGGGATGGCGCTTGGAGGCTCCCTTCCGTTGGTCCAGGCGTCCCACATCTCCATGAGTCGGAGACGCAGTATCCGGTTCTCTTCAGCTGTGACAGACTTAGATGTCGGGATCCCTGAGATGGGGCTGTCCTTAGAGATGGGAACTGCGGGCAAAGTCATTTCTGTAGACATTTGCACACTTCCTTTCGATCTGGTAAAGTATTGATGCGATGCCAGCTTACCACAACCAACCACTGTTTCTAAAAGCTAGGCTAGAATTGACAGCAACACACGGTTAGTTTGAGACAAGTAACAGATAGGTAATCGCACATTGGGGAATGATGCACCTATACAGTTAAACGGATGTCTACATGTTTGCACCGGTTGCATGCGTCATCCCGACTTTTCTTTTCTATTTTCTCTTCTTTTGATTTCTGCTCTTTGTTTTTCTTGCTTTCCTTTCTCTTTCTATTTTTCTCTCATATTTCTTTTCCCTCTGTTTTTCATTTTCTATTTTTCCCTTTTCTTTTGCCATGGTTTTTCTCTCGATTCCTTTTTTTCTCTTTTTGCGTTTCTTTCTCTCGTTTTTCCTTTATTTCTTACCCTTGTATTGTTTTTTTAAGGCTACGGTCGAATCCTATGGAGATTGCCTACGTATCATGACCCCGCATGAATCAGACTGAGCGTAGTTCTTGCAAATAAGCTAACTCTCTTTTTTCGAAATTTTGAAAGAAATGCTTTAAAAGAAAAAAGGGAAATATGTATTTCTTTTTTATTTTCTTGATTTTGATTTTTCTTTTGATTTTTGAAAGAAAGACTTCTAAAAAATTTCTTTTATTTTATTGGAACTTTGGGAATTTTTAGAAGTAAACAAAAATATTTTTGTTTGAATTTTCATTTATTTTCTCTTTTTCTATCACGAAATATATTTTTTTTTTGACTTTGAAAGTTGCCTCTTCATTTTCGAAAGAGGGATTTTTACGAAAATATTTTGGATTTTTGAGCAAAAGTATTTTCGGGCTTCAATTTTTCAAAATTTGTATTTTTTTTATTTTTTTTTATTTATGAAAGAAAGACATCTCAGGAGTATTTTAATGACTTATTCTGACCTAAAAGGAAAAAGTGGTTATTTTTGCAAACTTTTCTTTATCTAGAAAAACAAGGGCTTGATTTTGCAGATACGGCCTTTCAACACTTCTGGGAGGAAGATTTTAAGGTTGTGTCCGCAAACCCTTTTAAAAATGACTTAAGGTGGCTGTTCTTGCAAAAACGGCCTTCCGACGCCCTTTTGGGGACATTCGACTTTTTTAAGCAAGAATGGCATCACCTGACTTATTTTGTGACAAAAATTAAAATTTTGGTATTTTTGGCTATTTTTGCAAAAGGGTGGTTGGACCCGATGAGGGTTGCCTACGTACCTCACATCCGGTGAGAATCAAACCTGCGTAGTTCGGGCAGATTGGGAATTGAGTATTAAAAGCTTCTTTTTTTTGGAATTTTTTAAGGAAAGATTTCTAAAGAAGGAACTAAAAGAAAATATTTTTGGATTTAAGGCAAAAGAAAAACAGTTTTGATTTTTTTTGATTTTTTTCCTTGGAATTTTCTTCAAAAGTGCTTTAAAAGAAGAAAGAGAACTTTTTTTGAATTTTTTATTTTGATTTTATTGTTTAAAGAAAGACTTCTGAAAATTCCTTTTTTTTTTATTTGAACTTTGGGAATTTTAAAAGTAAAAATAAAATACTTTTTGTTTGAGTTTTTCATTTGTTTTCTCTTTTTCTAAGAAAATATTTTTGGATTTTGGATGTAACCTCTTAATTTTCGAAAGAGGGACTTCTTTAAGAAAAATGTTTTGAATTTCTGAGCTTTTATTTATTTACAAAAGTACTTCTAAGGAAAAGCACAAACATGTTTGGACTTCAATTTTTCAAAATTTTTATTGACATTTACAAAAAAAAGACTTCTAAAGAAGAAAAGAGTATTTTTGGATTTTTGTTTCTGAGTTTTTTTTTGGATTTTTGGAAAAATACTTCAAAATGAAGGAAACCTGCATTTTTATTGATTTTTTTTTATTCCATGAAAAACATTAGAAAGAAGGGAACCATTTTTTTTTTGAGTTTAAAAACTATTTTCTCTCTTTTTTTTTTCATTTTCTAAAGAAAGATTTTTAATGAAGGAACTAAAAGAAAATATTTTTGAATTTTTTGAAAATTGGGGTCGGAACCGATGAGGTTTGCCTACGTATCTCACATCCGGTGAGAATCAAACCTGCGTAGTTCGGTCAGATTTGCCAAAATCAAAACTATTTTGACCAAAAATTTTTCTTTCTATGTTTTCAAATATTTTTCCCTTTTTTTTCATTTATTAAAAATCCGGCAGCATTTCGGTACTGTTTGGGCATTTGGTTTTTCACAACAAATAGTCATCCTCACTTAGTCCTAACACTGCGTATTTCCATAATTCACTCATTTAGACAAGCCGGTCAACATGCAAAGCCGAGCAAATAAATGCGCAAGTAGCACGTAAGATGCATCAGGATGGTCCATTATTTCAGGTCACCTGTCCTAGACGGACCCAACCCCTGTGTTGAGTCCCCTAAGCCAAATGCACATGATGCAAACAAACGTTCTACTAGGGATCCGGCATGAGGTTTTGTTCTTCTAGGTTTAAACCCTAAGTTTATTGGTCTAGACCTTGCTTACTCGAGCGGACAACTCGAGCCGAGGGGGAAGTAGCGTACCGGGGATACAGAAGCTCCGCCGGCTTAGCAACTTATCCAAACCTCATTCTAAATTGGGAAAGACTCTAAACAGAAGAGAAGCTACACGAAATGCACCCTTCTCCATGATGTAGAAGACTCAGAGAGAGGAAGGGATTCGCGACAGTTTATATATATAATTTCAACAAATATCAAAGCGGTAAAACATTTAGCACATATAGCATGGAACATGTAGAAAAATCAGATAAAGCCAAATATAATAATTGTACTAAGCTCGAATTCTTGAACCCTGAATCGAAATTCTGGGTTCGTCTCCCCAGCAGAGTCGCCAGAGCTGTCACACCTCCTTTTTACACACCACCCGGAAGGATAGTATATAAGGGGGTTTTTCCAATTAAAGTGACATTATTCGAAATGGGATGATTTATTTGTTTTTAGAGTCGCCACTTGGGATAGGATTGGCTTTTGGTGTCCCAAGTCACCGGTTTAACTTGAATCCCAAATCGAGGAAAATTTCGACTTCCCAAATCGAGGGGTTCCTCAATTGAAGGCTTCGTTGGAGGGGTCTTTCTATTCTCAAGATCCAAAGAGAGTTTCCTAGGCTCATAAGAATAAGAGCCCATTCCATGTAAAGCATTCACGCACTCCACTTGGCCCTCATCATCATTGACATCAAGATTCAACAATACGGCCTCCAAAGGGTCCTCAACATTGATCATTGCGCTAGTATCATCAATTATCACAGCCGTGACAAGATCCACAAATGAGCATACTTCTGTACAATTGGGCTGCTTCATTGACTTGCATACATGAAAAATGACCTTTTCATCACCCACCCTGAGACATCTACTAGAGCCCTCCCCGTAGGAAGGAAAGGTCTCCCCAATATGATCTGAACTTCATAGTCTACCTCACAATCCAAGATCACAAAATCAGCTGGCAAGATAAATTTGTCCACCCGGACAAGCACATCATCAACTATACCCAATGGTCGCTTCCGCCAATTGCAATCTCATGGAAGTTGGCCTTGGTGGCCCAATACCCAAAGTCTTAAAAACGGAGTAGGGCATCAAATTGATACTAGTCCCTAAGTCACACAAAGCTTTAGCAAAGTCTGCACTCCCAATAGTGCAAGGGATTGTGAAAGCACCGGGATCCTGCAACTTAGGGATTCTTCGAGTGCGGCCGCATTGATCTTAGTGCGGACCGCACAAATTCTAGTACGGCCGCGTTGATCTTAGTGCGGACCGCACAAATCCTAGTGCGGCCGCATTGCCTTTGTGCCTGAATGTCATGCTCTCTGAACCTCACAGTGCGGACCGCACAGAATGTAGTGCGGACCGCACAGAATGTAGTGCGGCCGCACTGGCCTTGTTTTGCCTGAGCTTTGTCTTGTCTTGGTACTTGTGCAAGTTTCACTCCTTTTGAGCTGATCTTTGACATCTTGTCACCTCGTTGATCAAACCTACAATCAAGCACAACTTGTGAGCCTTTTGGGACTATTTTGCACAAATTTCTAATCAAAACATAAGCAAGAAGGAGTACAAAATGTACCAAAATCACTAGTTATCATTGCTCCACCAAAGAACCAATGTAACACCTGTCATACCCCAAACAACACTCCAGTACTCATCCCAGAATCTCAAAACTCCACAAACGACCATTTCCACACCCATACACCAGGCCACCACAACAATCCTATCTACATGGAGACCATGCCACACTCCACCCAACCTATCTCAAGCACACCTGAGTCTGATGAAAAGGATCTGCTGATCAGGAACTTGGCTGAGGAGCTTAAGAAATTGACCAGCCGGATCCAGGGCGTCGAGGGAAGCAAAGGAATTGAAGGGCTGAACTATAAGGATCTTTGCATACAGCCTGATATCGAACTGCCTGAGGGGTACAAACCTCCTAAGTTCAAAATGTTTGATGGTGCGGGTGATCCAAGGGTCCATCTAAGAACATATTGCGACAAGCTGGTTGGAGTAGGGAAAGATGAAAGGATCCGCATGAAGCTGTTCATGATGAGTCTGAAAGGAGATGCGTTATCTTGGTACATCAGCCAAGATCCCATGAGGTGGTCTAGCTGGGTAGGTATCGCGTCAGACTTTATGCACAGATTCAGGTTTAATACGAAGAATGCACCAGACGTGTCTATATACAAAATCTGAAGAAGAAGCCCACAGAGATGTTTCGCGAGTATGCTACTCGCTGGANGTTTGTGTGGGTCAGGCATCCGGTCCAAGAAGCATGTCATGTTCATTTGAAGCCAGCATGCACACCCCAGATAAGTCCTTCTTTTCCCCGAAAGGGATGCTTCTCTTTAAAATCATATGCTTGCCTTTTGCATACTTTTTCTTTGAATCCTTTTTGGTTTAACTCTGATTCCGTAACTATTACAAAGAAAAGGTGGCAGGACCGGCTTCACAGGGCTCCGCCTGGTCAGAGTCGAAGAAAATACCCAGCCTTAGCGGATGCGTCAGTCCAATCCCGACTGACCATAGGGTTGATGCTTTTGATGCAAAGATATTAGAAAAGAAAGAAAATCAAAAGGCAAGGGCAGAATAAAGTGACAAGGTCAGAGCCCACACGGGCGATTCATAATGAAATCCTGAAGGCTGAACCCGGTCGGTTTGAAAAGAAATTCACCCTCAAAGGCAAACAAGCAGCAAAGTTCTCAGCGGAAATGGGGCCGAGATCAAGCAATTGAGATGATCAAGGCCACAAAACCAACCACCGTTTCAAACTAACAATTTTATTTGTTGAAAACAGGTTTGATTCAAAGCAACCGGGCAAGAAGCAGGTGCAGTCCAAAAAGAAATGAAATGCGCAAGCGCTGAAACAGCTTTGCAGCAGGAAAACGACCAAAAAAGGAAGTTTCTTATCCCCAAGTTCTTTCATGTGTTTTGCTAAATACAAGGAAAACATATAAAAAGGGAAAAACAAAAGATAGAAGAAAGAAAAAAAAAAGAAGTTAAAATAAAAATCCCAAAAAGAAAAACAAATCATGATAGCATAGGATCCCATTCCTTAAATATCCCGGAACAAAAACCGAGGATCTCCCGGCACAAAATCGTGGAGCTTTTTCTTTCCAAATCCCGGAACAAAAACCGAGGATCTCCCGGCACAAAAACCGTGGAGTTTTTCTTTCCAAATCCCGGAACAAAAACCGAAAATCCCGGCCAAAAACCGAGGATCTCCCGGCCAAAAAACCGTGGAGCTTTTTCTTTCCAAATCTCGGCCAAAAAACCGAGGATCTCCCGGCCAAAAAACCGTGGAGCTTTTTCTTTCCAAATCCCGGCCAAAAACCGAGGATCTCCCGGCCAAAAAACCGTAGAGCTTTTTCTTTCCAAATCCCGACCAAAAAATCGGGAATCCCCTTACACAATCCTGATTTGACTGCTTAGATATGTGTCGCAACTAACTCACGAAATTTTTCTAGTGAAAACTGGGGCAGAAAATTTCGTTCGTTTGTTTGTTTTGGTATCTTAAGCAGGTCAACCTCAAGACACAAGGTGTGAGATGACCAATGGAGTAAATCTCAATCCAGAATCAAGAAAAGAAGAAAAGAGCAAAAAGATGAACTCAAATGTTGAAGCAAACAAAGGCGCGGATTGCTCAAGATCTGATTGAAGCCACAAGCTCCGCCGATCCCGCTTTGACCCAATGCTGCAGAAAGAAACAACACCAACAACTTGCGAGCATCAAGATTCAGATCGGAGTCCACAGCAAAATCAGCTAAGACTCAAGATCAAGCTTCAAGGGATGTATAGATAGGAATCTTGTAACTCATAGTTGTTAGGCATAACTAGCTTAGCTTTGATTTTTCTTTTTGGTGTAATAAGGAGGTCAGCAAGCAGTAGCAGCAGCAACGGCAGTGAAGTCACAGCTCCCGGTAGTCCCAGCTATCAAAATTCCCAGAACTACACTGACCTGATTCCTTTATAGCCAAGGTTATGTAGGCAACCTTTGAAGCTGGGTTCAGTCAGACGGTTTTTCAAAATGCTTCTCATGGAGTGCTGCGCATGCAAAAATCCTTCATGGTGCCCATTTATCTTTGCCCGAAAACCCTTCGTGTCTTCGAGCAAAGAGGGGCAGCTGTGAGCACGTGATTTTTGCCACGCTTAAACTACTCCTACAAAATTCCTTAGAATTAGGATTTTTCTTTATTATTTCGATTTTTAGGAATTAATTGCATAATTTTCGTG
Organism: Nicotiana attenuata; assembly: GCF_001879085.1. NCBI lineage: Eukaryota > Viridiplantae > Streptophyta > Magnoliopsida > Solanales > Solanaceae > Nicotiana > Nicotiana attenuata. Next base: position 125,776 of record NW_017673062.1, on the reverse strand, counting down.
TTTATTTGCATTTTTTTATGTGCATTTTTTATTTAGCATAATTCATCTAAAAAACACGGATCTCCCGGCACGAAAACCGTGGAGTTTTTCTTTTCAAATCCCGGAACAAAAATCGAGGATCTCCCGGCACAAAAACCGTGGGGCTTTTTTCTTTCCAAATT
>NW_017673062.1:85330-125595 GCF_001879085.1 Nicotiana attenuata | reverse complement strand
TTGGGAAGGTCTTATCTTAGGGGAATAGTCTTGGGGGGGGAATATTTTTGGGGGAAGGTTCTTAGTAGTGGGGGAATATTTTTGGGGAAATATTTTTGGGGGGAAAGTCTCATGTGGGAGAAGGTTCTTCCAATTCTTCTTTTTTATTCCCAATTTTCTTTTTATATATCTCTCTCTTTTTTTTTAATTAAAAGCCCTAGAATTAAGAATCCTAAAAATATAGAATTATACTAATGATAAAAGCTACTTAATCCTAAATTAAAAGAGAAGAATCAATAAAAAGAAAAGGTGTAAAAATGAAGCATTTTTTGTGATTTTTAATTTTTATAAAACAAGTAATTACTGGTTAATCCTAAAAATATAAAACTAGATCCTAAATGCGATGCGCGACATTTTTGGTGTTTATGTTTTCATGATTTAAATAAAATTAAACATGCAAGAAAAAATGCAACCTGTTAATAAAATCTATAAAAATTCCTAAAATGGCAAATAATTATAACAATATTCTATCTTCTTGGATTTTATAGGAGTATTTCATATAGGCAAAAATCACGTGCTTACAATGATGATTGAGAACAACAACTTCTCCGACATTATCAAATTGGGTGAAAGAATTGAAGAAGGTATCAAAAGCGGTATGGTTACAAACTTCAAGGACTTGCAAGCTACAAATAAGGCCTTACAGTCCGGTGGTGTGTCCAAGAAAAGGGATGTAGGGGTCGTGGTTGCACAAAGCACCAAGTCTCCCCTCAAATACTAAACCTACCCAACACCTCCACTCACATACCGGCCAACTCCAAATTACCAAGCACCCTCACCCTCGTACCAAGCTCCTCCACCAACTTATCAGTCATCTCCACCTCCTACATGTCAGCCTGCTTCACCCAGATACTCCCAACCTGCTCATGTCTACCAAAACTATAATGCTCAACCATCTCACTATCAATCACCCCCTGCACGCCAAAACATCCCTAGACCTCGACCAAATTTTGATCGCAAACCTCCAAAACAGTATACAGCCATTGCTGAACCCATTGACCAGCTGTATGAGAGACTCAAAGCTACTGGTTATGTCACCCCCATCCCTACTGCAACTCCTGAGAATCCTTCTCAGTGGGTTAACCCAAACAAATCCTATGCATACCACTCCGGCATGAAAGGGCACACCATCGATGAGTGCCGTTCCTTGAAAGACAAGATACACTCTTTGATTTATAACAAGATCATTGTGACAAAAGAACCCGCTCCAAACGTCCGCAACAACCCTCTGCCAGACCATAAGGGCGGAGGTATCCACATGATTGAAATAGAAGATGACTGGGATCCCGAGGGATCAATCAGGTTGATCACAGAAGGTGATGACCCAAAGAAACCAACAATTACCCTCAATCCAATCATAGTCCAGATTCAACCGTCTGAGGGCGCTGAGGTGAATATGTCTGTACCACTTGAGTTTGAAGCAACATCATCCGCAAAGACACCGGTACTAATTGAGGTTGAATTCGTGTCTCCGGCAAATGCACCCGCACCATTTGAGGTTACAGTCTTGCCATCCAAGGCACATGTTCCGTTCGGAGTAAGGATAGCCACACCGATCCCAGTGGCGATGTCAACCACGCCACCATTCTATACAAATGATGTACCCTGGGACTATACAGCTGAGGTAAGAAGAAAGGGAAATGTCAGAATTGAAGAAACTATCGCAGCACAGGGCCTATACCCCTGAACACCTAACTGAATCAAGCAAGCAGGCCTCCAATCGATCGCCCCTCATTGAGACAGGTCCGGATGACCTTTGGAGGAAGATACAAGCCAAGGAATATTCGGTCATTGACCAGTTAAACAAGACGCCGGCACAAATATCCATTCTCTCTTTGCTGCAGAAATCTAAGGCGCACAAGAATGCTCTGTTAAATGTGTTAAGTGAAGCATACATACCAAGTAACATCACTGGCGGGGAAATGGCTAATATGGTAGGGCAAGTTCTGGAAAGCCACAAGATCACCTTTCATGAGGACGAACTTCCACATGAAGGGCTGGGGCACAACAAGGCACTGCACATCACCATGCAATGTGAAAATTATTTTATCGCCAGAATCCTTATCGATGGAGGTTCCAGTCTTAATATCTGTCCACTGGTAACACTCAAGAAGTTGGGTAAAGGGCTGCATGAGATAAAAGACGGAGCAATCAATGTGAAAGACTTCAATGGTTCTCAGAGGTCCACCAATGGTGAGATTATTATATGCTTACATATGGGACCAACCTGGTTTGATGTCGATTTCCAGGTAATAGATGTACCAGCATCTTACAACTTGCTGCTAGGACGGCCATGGATTCATGCTGCTAGGGCCGTAGCATCAACGCTGCATCGGCACTAAAGTTTGAATGGAATCACCAGGAATGATCATTTACGGCGACAGTAGCAACCCTATATACAGTCGCCAGACCATTCCGGTAATCGGGGGAAGAAGGAAGCTAGGTGGAGAACTTACCACCACATCGAACGGGTCAATGCTGTCGACGAAGACAAATGGTGGGATAACAAAATCGAGAGTATACTAAATTGGAGTGGGTACGAACCTGGCAAAGGGCTCGGCAGGAATCTCCAAGGAACCTCTAAGCCCATAAAACTCAAGAAACATGGCACTACCTTCGGTTTGGGAGATGATTACACATGGGAAGAATTCAACAACTGGTCGCCACCATGGCGCGGTCCTTACTATCTACTAGAGCAGCCAATACCGCATCTAGAGCAGACTTTCCAACAGGCTGACGTTATTTATGGGTCAGATGAAGAAGAAGCGCTTGCAGCAATAAAGAACTTGTTCTCAGAAGATAGTGATATGGATTTTTGTGTCATTCTCGAGGAGGGGGGGAGGAAGGTCTTTCCATACAGGCTGTGAGTAGAGGGGCATATCTCAAGAATTGGACCATCAGAACAACCAGAGCCCCACGAGCCTCGGGGTAGCAAGGCTAAAACAAGCATCATTCATTGTTTTTATTTACCAAATGATTTTTCTTTTCGCATTTTCAGTTCCTACAATAAGATCGTCGATGTTCAAAACAATTATTCAATTTATCAAAAGCATGTTTGATTTTTCTTATGATTTAATATTTTTTGATATCTCTCCTTACTTTACCAATACAGCATTACTATTACCTATCTTGATGAACCAATGACTGTGACATGCAATGAGACAACGCAACAAACGGATATTGATTCAGAAGAAGATGAGATACCCGAGGAAATTATCAGAGAAGTTGAGAATTTTGAGAACAAGCCTAAATCCAACCTGGACGAGACCGAAGTTGTCAACCTGGGAGATGCAGAAAACGTCAAGAAAACACGAATCAGCATTCACCTATCGCTGTCAGAAAAGGAAGAGTATACAGACTTTCTGAAAGAATACGAGGACATATTCGCCTGGTCGTATGATGACCTGACTGGTCTGAGTACGTCTATTGTGGCTCACAAACTGCCAACCGATCCTATGTGTCCACCGGTAAAGCAAAAGCTCAGAAAGTTCAAGCCTGATATGAGTTTGAAAATCAAGGAAAAAGTCAACAAGCAGATCAAAGCTAAGGTTCTCAGGGTAGTGGAATACCCGACATGGTTAGCCAACATTGTGCCAGTGCCGAAGAAGGATGGGAAGGTCTGAGTCTGTGTCGACTATCGGGATCTCAACCGGGCCAGTCCGAAAGACGACTTCCCTTTGCCAAATATACACATCCTGATTGACAATTGCGCCAAGCATGAGTTACAGTCATTCGTAGATTGCTTCGCTGGTTATCATCAGATCTGGATGGATGAGGAAGATGCTGAGAAAATGGCTTTCATTACGCCGTGGGGAGTGTACTGTTACAAGATGATTCCATTCGGCCTGAAGAATGTTGGGCCCACCTACATGAGGGCCATGACTACCATCTTTCATGATATGATACACAAGAAGATAGAGGTATATGTGGACGATGTTATAATTAAATCCAAGAAGGCCACTGACCACATGGAAGATCTGAGGAAGTTCTTCAATAGATTGCGGAGGTACAACCTGAAACTAAACCCCGCAAAGTGCGCATTTAGGGTTCCTACTGGAAATTGCTTGGGTTTATTGTGAGCCGCCGAGGAATAGAACTGGATCCATCAAAAGTCAAAGCCATTCAAGAACTACCACCGCCAAAGAACAAGAAGGATGTGATGAGTTTCTTGGGAAGGCTTAACTACATCAGCCGATTCATAGCACAGTCCACAGTTATCTATGAGCCAATCTTTAAGATGTTGAAGAAGGACGTCGCTACGAAATGTACTGATGACTGCCAAAAGGCCTTCGACAAAATCAAGGAATACCTGTCAACACCATGTGAGCACGTGATTTTTGCCACGCTTAAACTTCTCCTACAAAATTCCTTAGAATTAGGATTTTTCTTTATTATTTCGATTTTTAGGAATTAATTGCATAATTTTCGTGTTTATTTGCATTTTTTTATGTGCATTTTTTATTTAGCATAATTCATCTAAAAAATACAAAAATACGCATAGCATTGTCATTTAGGACTTAATTTTACATTTTTAGATTAATTAGTAATTAGGGTTTTACACAAATACAAAAAATCAAAAATTGATGTGTTGCTTGGTTTTAAATTTTAGTTTTGAATTTTATTAGTTTTCTTTAAATTGGTATTTTACTAATAGCTTTGATTATTAATTCTAGCTTAATATAATTAGGCAGATTAGCTTAATCTTTTAGGTTTAATTTTAGTTCTATTATGTGGAAAAAAAAGAAATTGGAAAATTGAAAAGAAAAGGAAATTAAATAGAGTCTTTTGTTTCAGATTTTTGGACCTTGTCCAATCTCTAAAAAAGCCAAGCCCAAACCCCTCAGTTCATCTAAACTCTACCCAGGCCCAATTTTATCACCCAGTCTGGTCCAGCCCCCTACCCCCCCCCCCCTCCCGCCACAAAACGACGTCGTATAGCTTGTTTTAATCCTAGCCGTCAAGGTTTGATGATCGAACGGCTGGGAAGCCTGGACACCTTCATATAATAATGTCCAAACGCACCCTACCCCCCCTTCTCACCGTCTCTCAAACCCCCCTAGGACTAACCCTAATTCCGCCGCCCGCCGCCGTCTGCCGCCCGCCGGAAATTGCCTACGGTGGTGGCCGGCGGCCAATCGCCCCTAAATTCACACCAGAGTCCCTTCTCACCTTCCTCATCACAAATTCACTTCTAGTTTCCCTCAAACCCCACTGAAATTCCCCCAAATCCTGAAACCCTAGCGCCGCCATAGACCCTTCCGCCATGTCCGGCGGCGCCACCACTCAACCACCACCAAATTGACACCCTTGAACCCCCGTCTCACCCTCATTCCAAATCTCCACTCATAATCCTTCAAACTCCCCTATAGCATCTCGAATTTCAAATTAAAAATCGAGCCCAGGAGTTTAAAAATGGATTCGTGCAAGCAAGCTATTCTCTGAGTTTCGCGGGCTTTTTCTGTTGGTTTTGGGTACAAAATAATGACATCCGTTTGTTATTCACCAAGAACAAATGTTTGACATTATTTTGGGGCCAAATCAGAACGTCAGGGTTGAGTTTAAGCCTAGCCGGTGAGTCCTTTTGTCTCTCTTTCATTTTTCTTGCATTAGGATTAGGCCAGGGTTCCGAACTGAACCCAGGATCTTTTTTTTGGTTTTCTAGGTTCATTTGGCTTTGTTAATACATTTTTTAAGTCTTTGATTTTGTTTCCTGCTTAATTACATAGTTTTATTTGATTAGTCTAGTTTTGACAATTCAATTAGTACCCCTGCCCGTTCTTCGATTGCTAGTGTTCGATTTTTCTTTTCTCCTCTGTTCTTACTGATTCTGTGTTAATTTTGTTCATTTCTTAATTTTTGGTTGGACTGATAATAGATAGTAGTAGTTTTCAATCAGGAATTCAGTAGTTAATTCAGATTTCAGAGTTCTCGTTATAATTGAATTTGGTTATAGCTGAACCTTTCAGTCCCTGTGAGTAGTTAACCATAGTTATTTGACCAAGTAAAAGGGGCTGGGGTCAATTAGTATAGGTTAGTAATTTCAGAATAAATAAAAGGGTAGTTTAGGTACTTTAGTCAAGGAATCTTGTAGTAGCTGAAATTGGAAACCCCTAGAACATTCTAGATGGGGTTCCAATTAGAAATTCAAGAACTTAGTAATATAACTTGGGCAATAAGTCAAAAATTTTAAGGACTAACTAGCTAAAATCTGAAAATAAAAGAGGGACTTAGGTGTAAATTAAAAATCTGAAAGTAGCCCTAGGCTTTGCCTATAAAAGGGCACACCCATTGCCTTGTTTCACTAGTTTAGACCTCTAAAAAATTCCCAGAAACTTCCCAGCTTATAATTTTCCCCAAATCCTCTTCTTAAAAGCTGAAACTCAAATTTGAATTCCAAAAAATAAAAAGAAGTTCAAACCTGAATTCTTATAGTCTAAACCTTCATTTTAGATCTTAAATTCTGCAGAAAAAACCAAAAAAAAAAAACAACAGAAAACTTTCAAAAATCCTCAAAATATTGTTCCATTGAAAGCCTTAGGTTAATTTCGATTTTAGTTGTTGATCTACATCTTCTAGCTCAATATTTGGTGGCTGAAATGACCTGAGTATTCCTGGTTCAATTTCAACTAAATTTGGTTAAAAATCAGTGTGATTTTGGTCATTTTATTGTTGTTGCTCTTCTATCATTCTTCCCTGGGTATTATGGCTTGATTTGGGTTGAAATTGGCCTTGTGTGAGCTGTGTTGGTGCTGATCTCATTGTTGTGATTTGCTGAACTGTTGCTGACCTTATTTCCTTCTTATTTCACTCTAAATTCCAAGTACACATTTGAATCTCCTTGCTGTAACTCACAGCTTGAAAGTGGAATAAAATGCTCAACTATTTGCTCTTGAACCATGATTGCCTGGGTTGTGATGTGCTAGTAGATCAATAAGCGTTAATTAATTCACAATTATTTAGTTTGTATTTACATGACATAATGGGCCATAGGTTGTATAATCATGGACTATTATTATAGGACTGTTTGTGCATAATTTGGACTGTTGTTTGTATCAACTTTCATTATTGAGCAGTAGCGTAAATATAGAAATGGATGTCAGGTCTTCGTTTGTGGTTAGTAATTGAGCATTAGAAATGATGATTTAGAGTTGGACTGCATGTCCAAGTAGTTTACCATATTCCTATTGTTTTTCACAATGAATCTCATCTACTGTTTGTAATTAAATAAGCCTGGATATATAGGAGTGTTAGGATTGGATATACGGACTGGATGTATATAAATGGGACTGGACTCGAACCTGAATAGTCATAGTTTGAACTCCAGGTGCTTGTTCAATAGTATTGGCTCCAGCATGTTTTTAACAAATTTTAGCATGATCAGCATTACCTTAGTTATGATTTTAGCATTTAAGCTTCAACATGTTCAGCATGTTCAAATTTCCAGGAATTAGTTATGACTTCAGCATCAAATTTTCATTTCAACTCTATAAAGTTAAGAGCATGTGAATCAAACCCAAACAACTATCGAATTTGGATTGAATGCGTTTAATTGGTAAACAGTTCCTCCTTGCTGGGCCATGTGTTAGGCCCAACGTTTAGCCCACTTACCCAATAGACAACCTGGCCTTTGCTTAGAAACATATTGCCATCATTCGGCTGCTGCTGAAGCCCAGTTACTGGACAGCTCCATGTTACAGGACTGGGCCAAATTTTCAAGGCCCAAAAAAAATAAAAAATAAAAATCCTTTGAAATTATATTAGGAATATGGGGATTAATTTGCAATATAAATTCAAGTTTTCGAGTTAGGTAGCGGGTTCAAATTAAGAGGGTCCTCCCTTTTGTTTAAATTCGGACTTGAACTCGAGGCCTGAATTTATAAATGCAAATTAATTAGGCCCTTGTAGAAACAATAATAAATAGAAAATCTTAGTTTGATTTAGGACATCCTTTAAATAATAAAAATGAGATGAGCCTCGATAAACAAATGCAAAACTTGCGGGGCCCTCATTAAATGCTTTATTAAAAAATATTTTAGAAATTCGGGACATGCCATTTAGCAAATTTTCATGGCCTCCCGCAAAGTTAATAAGACGCTAGCCACTTTAGACGCGCTTTTAATAATTTTACCTTCTTAAATACGGGTGTGCATTTCATGCGACCCAAATCCAAATCCCAAAACGTTGAATAAGAGTTATCGAGGATCCGGGTGCATTTCATGTGACGTGATCCAAAAACACGCTCTTAAACGGCGTTCACTTTCATAAAAACTAATTAAAAGCGGTTAAACAAAATTTATAAATTGCACTATAGGTTTGAACATGTATAAAAACTTGATATTAAGCCATTTATGGTAATTTAAGCGACCGTGCTAGAACCACGGGATCCGGGGGTGCCTAACACCTTTCCCCGGGTCAACAGAATTCCTTATTCAGAATTTCTGGTTCGCAGACTCCAATTGGGAAGTCGAATTTTTCCTCGATTTGGGATTTAAATTAAATCGGTGACTTGGGACACCAAAAGCCAATCCTTTCCCAAGTGGCGACTCTAAAAATAAACAAATAATCCTATTTCGAATAATGTCACTTTAAATGAAAAAACTCCCTTATACATTATCCTTCGGGGTAGGTGTGTAAAAAAGGAGGTGTGACACACCACCCGTCTTAGTCCCGCCCGAGCTAGGTAGACCCCTACTACTCTACCTTGCAGTGTTGGATGGATCCTTCGGTTGCATTCTGGGGCAGCATGACGAAACAGGGAGGAAGGAACATGCCATTTATTATCTCAGTAAGAAGTTCACCGCATACGAGGCCCGGTATTCTCTATTGGAACGCACCTGTTGTGCTTTGACTTGGGTAGCTCAGAAGCTGAGACATTACTTCTGTGCCTATACTACATATCTCATATCGAGAATGGATCCCTTGAAATATATCTTTCAGAATCCCATGCCCACTGACAAGCTAGCCAAGTGGCAAATCCTGTTGAGCGAGTTCGACATTGTTTACGTAGCTCAGAAAGCGGTCAAGGGACAGGCACTGACACACCACCTTGCTGAAAACCCCGTGAATGGAGGGTATGAACCCCTGAAAACGTATTTTCCTGACGAAGAGCTATCATTCATAGGAGAAGACATTGCAGAATCCTATGACGGCTGTAGAATGTTCTTCGACGGAGTAGCAAACTTTAAAGGAGTTGGCATAGGAGAAGTCCTAATATCAGAAACCGGTCAGCATTATCCGGTATCTGCCAAACTCAGGTTCCCGTGCACCAACAATATGGCTGAGTATCTGCCAAACTCAGGTTCCCGTGCACCAACAATATGGCTGAGTATAAAGACAACTGAGGTTCATATACAAGAATTGAGAAAGAGGTTCACGAAGACGGAATTCCAGTATGTTCCCAGAATCCAGAATGAGTTCGCCGATGCATTGGCTACTCTATCATCTATGATACAGCATCCCGACAAGAATTTCATTGATCCCATTCCAGTGAAAATCCATAATCAACTAGCTTACTGTGCCCATGTCAAAGAGGAAGCAGACGGAAAGCCTTGGTTTCATGATATCCAGGAATATTTGGCAAAAGGAGAGTACCCGAAGCTTGCTAATCCTATTCAGAAACGCACGCTTCGGAGATTGTCCAACAACTTCTTTCACAGCGGGGGAATCCTGTATAGGAGGACTCCTGATTTGGGACTATTAAGATGTGTTGACGCAAAGGAAGCATCCAAGCTGCTAGAGGAAATCCATGCTGGGACTTGCGGTCCACATATGAACGGTTTTGTCTTAGCAAAGAAGATACTCCGGGCTGGTTACTTTTGGATGGCTATGGAAACGGACTGCATCCAGTATGTCCGAAAATGCCACCGCTGTCAAATACATGTAGATATGATAAAGGTACCTCCGAGCGAGCTCAACGCAACAAGCTCATCGTGGCCATTCGCCGCCTGGGGAATGGACGTTATTGGATCAATCGAGCATGTTGCTTCCAACGGACATAGGTTTATCCTGGTAGCCATAGACAATTTCACCAAATGGGTCGAAGCAGCATCTCACAGAGCAGTAACTAAGAAAGTCGTGGCAGATTTTGTCCGCGGCCGCATTGTTTGTCGGTTCGGGATTCCAGAGTCAATCATTACTGATAACAGCTCCAACCTCAACAGCGACTTGATGAAAGCTATGTGTGAAACTTTCAAGATCAGACACAAGAATTCCACAGCCTACAGGCCTCAAATGAATGGAGCCGTAGAAGCCGCCAACAAGAATATCAAGAAGATATTAAGGAAAATGATAGAAAAGCATAAACAGTGGCATGAGAAGTTATCATTTGCTCTATTGGGATATCGCACCACAGTCCGAACATCAACCGGGGCAACCCCCTATATGTTGGTTTATGGTACAGAGGATGTTATTCCCGCTGAAGTAGAAATTCCTTCCCTAAGGATCATATAGGAAGCTGAGCTCGACGACGCAGAATGGGTGAAGAGTCGTTACGAGCAACTAGCTCTTATAGACGAAAAGAGAATGAATGCGATTTGCCATAGTCAACTCTATCATAACAGAATGTCCAGAGCCTTCAACAAAAGAGTCAAGCCAAGAGAGTTCACACCAGGGCAGTTGGTGTTAAAGAAAAATTTTCCGCATCAAGACGAAGCCAAAGGGAAATTCTCTCCCAACTGGCAGGGCCCATATATGGTTCATCGGGTTCCGACCGGAGGAGCCCTCATACTTGTAGAAATGGACGGAAAAGTCTGGCCAAAGCCGATTAAGCGTTACTATGTCAAGCGTTACTATGTGTAATCTTTACGCTTTCCTCATATGATGTAAATTGAACTACGCCTGACCTGATTCCCGTTTAAGAGGGGATACGTAGGCAGCCCTATGAGTTCGGTCATAATTCAATAAAATTTTCATTTCCCCCTGAAATTGGAAACTGGGGCAGAATTTTGAGGAGGACCCTCAAAATTTTGAAGTAATTTCAGCCGATCGCCGCACGAGCAACAATCAGAAGTGTCAACCCATCAAACTGGGGCAGAATTTTGAGGAGGACCCTCAAAATTCCGTAACAAGAGAGGTTGCAATGTCCCGAACCACGTCACGGTCGTCGGTTCATCTAAAAACTATTTTTTTATTATTATTATACATTTATGTCATACTTTTACAAAAATCATGCATGAAAATGCATCGTTTAGCAACGCTACCCTAATAATACAAAAGGTATCACCAGATCAAGGCCGAACGAGTCAAGCAAAGCCAGCGGGGATGCGACTAACCCCCTCCCCCCCCCCCCAACTCACAATTTTTCTTTGGATGCAGGCACTAGGACTACGAAATCATTAAACATACTATACGCCCATGGAACAAACAGTGTTCAAGAATACGATTCTCAGAACCGTTGCACTTGCCAACATTTGCTATCAGCACGCGCCCTTAATGCTCTATATGTCACAATGTTCCCAGTAGTCAGAACGCCGCAATATGCTATCAGCTAAGAAAACTCTACTGTCATTTGCCATTTTATTTCTTGCATAAGGCTACCATTCTGCCTTCCGAGGTTAATTTCTACCTCCAACTGCATCTGCATTGCATAAGGCTACTATTCTGCCTTCCAATCTGCATAAGACTGCCATTCTGCCTTCCGAGGTTAATCTCTACCTCCAACTGCATCTGCATTGCATAAGGCTACTATTCTGCCTTCCAATATGCATAAGGTTACTATTCTGCCTTCCAATCTGCATAAGGCTACTATTCTGCCTTCCAATCTGCATAACGCTACTATTCTGCCTTCCAATCTGCATAAGGCTACCATTCTGCCTTCCGAGGTTAATCTCTACCTCCAACTGTATCTGCATTGCATAAGGCTACTATTCTGCCTTCCAATCTGCATAAGGCTACCATTCTACCCTCTGAGACTAAATGTTGTCTCCAGTGCATCTCATAGGCTGAAAGATCGCCACGCACTGCATCCCATAGGCTGAAAGATCGCCACGCACTGCATCTGCATGGCTGAAAGATCGCCACATACTGCATCTCATAGGCTGAAAGATCACCACGTACTGCGTCTGCACGGCTGAAAGATCGCCTCATACTACATTGCACGGCTGAAAGATCGCCACGTGCTACCGCATCTTTCATGGGCTGAAATATCGCCAACTCATCTAAAGGCGTCATCGTTCGGAGGCACCATCTTCATAGCCCGAGAACACCATGTCATGGCCTGGGGATCTCTTTCAAACTTTTACATATCATTATTCAAGGGCGTCATGGTTCGGAGGAACCATCCTCATAGCCCGAGAACATCATTTCATGGCCTGCGAATCCTTTATCATACGCTTCATGGCCCAGGACATCATGGTTTGAGGACGCCATTCATAACCGTCCAAAGACAACATTCATGGTCCAACGGGAATTTGCATCATGTTTAAATTTGCGCACAATATATGCTTGTATTGCTTATTTGCAGGTAAACCGGCGAGCAACGGCCATCCTGGCAGGAGCAGTTCCGCTCCCGTACCCGCAACCATACCAAACTTAACCAGTCCCGTAAACTTATCACTCACCCAGCCTTAGATATTGCGTCCGTTCTTGAAATGTCTTCATCGGCATACTCCGCCGACAGATCCTAAACTACATACGGCCTAATTCTTGTAAGACCAGGGATATGTAGGCAGCTCAGAAGCCAAGGTGCGGCCTAAATCTTCTTCAAACCGTTTCGCTCGGTCAAAATTGGCCATCATTTCTTTACCCGGAAACTCTTTCATTCTTCCCGGGTAAAGAGGGGCAGCTATTGATACCCAATTTTTCCCTATATATTTTCAATATGAAAATAACTTCAAAATAGCACATATATGCATACATAAGCATATCCAAGGGTTTTATTTTTTTTCCATAATTTTTAAAAGGTCTAAATTAATTTATTTTCCTCTTTTTATCCATAAAATCCCCAATAATTATTTCCAAAATGATTATCTTGAGAATTCTTCTATTGGATTTTTATATTTATGCCAAAATATGGCTAAGGTAATTTTTACATATTTTTATAATTATATTTAGTATTTTTAAAGCTAAAATGCACATAATTGCAATATTAGCCATTTTAAGGTTTAATTATGTTTTATACGCATAAAATTGGATCCTACATTTTTAAATTGTTAATTATGTACTATAAATCACATTAGTGCTTTAAATTTATTTTTCAGAAACTATTTACTATTTTTTATAAATTAAAAGGGAAGAACTGGCTATTTAAATAACAACTCATTTGTATTTCAATTATAGCCTAAATCAAACCCCAATTTCCCAGCCCAATTTTTAATTAAAACCGGACCACAACCCAATTGAAAACCCACCGGACCAATGCCAAACCCGGATCCCCACCTCCCCATTCAATCTGGACCGTTGATCATTCAGATCAACGGTCCCCAGCTCCCCTTCCTAAATTAAACCCAAACGACCCCCCAAACCCTCTCACTTCTCCACTTAATCGACTTTCATCTTTCTCTCTCTATCTCTGGTTCTCTCTAGAACCTTCTCCCCTCCCCTCCTCTCTGATGAACTTCACCCACCTTCTCCGGCCATCTCCTTGCCTGAATCTATGGTGGTCTCACCACCTACCAGCCATATGACTCCCTCTTGAACATGTGTCACTATTTTGAGGCCTTCAAGTGAACCAGAAGTGGTTCACTCGCCTCCCATGGTTTCCCATGACATTTTTCGGCCATCCATGGCTGTTCGAGTAAGATCCGTGATTTTTCCGGCTGGTCGGCAACTTCTCGAAGTTCTCTCACTTTTTTGGGTTCTCCGAAACCCTAACTTTAAAGACTTTCCGATTTTTCTTTCAAATCTGTCTTAGATCTGTGTATGTCATGAACCTCTTAAGTGTTTTCCTCAAAAGTTTTCCGATTTTTTTTTTAAAAAAAGCGACTCTTCGTCTTCAACGATTAGGGTTTTCTTAAACCTCTTTTTTTTAAAGATCTCTTCTCTGATGGTCAGTGTTGTTCTGTGATTTTTACTATGTTTGAACAACTTGTTTATGTCTTTCTTCTACCTGGTTCATCGTGTTGAAAACCCTAATCTTTGGTTTTACCCGGGGTCCCGCAACTGTCCTTGTTTATTTGTTTATATGCCTGTTTTGATTGGGTTCTTTATGGTTAGATCCTTTTCCTTTGTTTGCCTTGAATGATTCTGAGTCCTTACTGCTTTTTTAACTCGACTTTGTTAAAACCCTAATTTCCTAAAATTTTCCTCACTTGTTACTGTGAGTTTAACTACTTTCTTTACTTGTTTCTATGTGTTGGTTTGATCTCCTTTCCTGTTGCTATGTGATAGCCCTGACTACTTGACTTTGTTGATTACCATGCTTCGAGTAGTCCCTAGCCTGCTCATGTCACTTCTGCATGTTTATATTCATCTAGTTTGCTCCTTTTTGTCAATATGCTTGACCCTGCATGTCTGATACGCCCGTTCATTCTTTTCTATTTATATGCTTAATTGCAGAATCATGATTCCTTCTTGATTGATCTTGATTTCCTCAAGTTACGATTGATTGTAAAGGTTTTCTTATAAATCCCTAATTTTACTCGTTTGATTAAGTTGATTGATCCCCATTCCTTTATTTGCTGTGATGTTTCACCCTGCTGGATCCTTTCCCTAAATTAAGTATATTATGTACTTAGACTCAATTGAATACTCTATATTCTTACTATCCCTCATATGGTCAGAAATCAGTCTTCTTCCGATTGATTTTTCTTTCCTTAATTATCCTGTTAGTATCCGTTAAGCAGTAATTCCTTGATTTGACCATGTGGGCCCGGGGGCGTTTTGGGAAATTTTGAGTAAAACTTTGGGAAATTTACTTTTCATGCATTCAAATTTATTAGATTAGCATTTGTTGATACACTCAAGTATTTGTGACTAGATTCGAGCGGTTTGGTGGTGAATTCGAAGGGTAAAGCGATACTAGAGGCTTGAGTTGAGTTGGAGCATCCGAGGTAAGTGTTTGATCTAACTTTGGTTTGAGGGAATAGGATTAGAGTATTATTTGCTAATTGCTAAATGTTGAGTACGGTGTATAGGCATGGTGACGAGTATCTATACACCGGTGTCTAGCATGACCGTGAGTTCTTACTTGTGCTTATTTGAGATTCTGTAGTGACTCATCCTTGTTTAATTGATGGATTCGATATAATGTGAACAATACGAAGAGAAAATATGATTTGTAAACTCCTTGGAGCGTTGGCTCGAAATATGACACGATTAAGACGTAAGAAATGAACGAAAGAAGAAGAGTTGTAATTACTCCCTTGCCGAGACGTGTAAGTTATTGTTGTTGCTCCCTTGCAGGGAGTTAATGGTTTATTTGTATTCTCCCTTGCCGGGATGGTTGAATTGATACTTGTTCCCTTGCCGGGAAATCCTTATATATTATGAAATGGGATCGTGTGGCACGCTGTCCACTTATATATTATGAAATGGGATCGTGTGGCACGCCGACCACTTATATATTATGAAATGGGATCGTGTGGCACGCCGACCACTTATATATTATGAAATGGGATCGTGTGGCACGCCGACCACTTATATATTATGAACTGGGATCGTGTGGCACGCCACCACCTAGTTATAAATATTATGAAATGGGATCGTGTGGCACGCCGACCACTTATATAGATTATGAGATCGGATGTGGTTTCGTGTTTACTTCTGATAAATTGTGTTCATCTGTATTTCCCCTAAGCATGTCCCCTCCCTGCCTTAGCTGGTATTTTCTGCTGTTATTTCATTGTACTTGTATATACATATACACCTGCACAGGTTGTTTTTGGTAGGTCCTGTCTAGCCTCGTCACTACTTCGCCGGGGTTAGGCCAGGCACTTACCAGCACATGGGGTCGGTTGTGCTGATGCTACACTCTGTGCATTTTTGCACAGGTCCAGGTATTGAGCAGCAACAACAGCATTAGCACGGGGGGCGAACCTTCAGTCCAGAGAGACCCGAGGTAGCTTGCAGGCGTCCGCAGGCCCGGCGTCTCCCTTCTATTTTTACATTTGGCTGTCATCTCATTGTACCCGAGATAAACAGATTATGTTTCTTTCATACTTTGTATGTAGTACTCCTTAGATGTTCGTGAGTATGTGACTCCAGTCCCGGGGTAGAGATATATGTGTTGGAACTTCTGTATTATCGATCATCTATCTACATTTAAGTCTTCCGCTTATGATTTTAATTCCGTCGCCTTTATTTAATGTTGTTAATTGTTAAAAAGGAATAGGTGTTTAATGAAATTGCTAATTAAGTTGGCTTGCCTAGCTCTCATTAGTAGGCGCCATCACGACTCCCGAGGGTGGGAAATCCGGGTCGTGACAGGGAAGTACTTGTATTAATGGGATTCTGATTGTGATTATTTCTATATTTGTGTTAAAACTTTACTTGTTACCTTATTTTCTACTCATTTTCAAAGCTATAAATACTCTACCCTCTCTTCTCTAAACAGGGAACAACTGATTTCAAAAACACACACTTACACATTCAAACTCTCTTTCTTTCTCTACTACTTGTGCTACTGCTTTGTCTAGCCGGCTGAAAGCCAAGGCTAGACTGTCTGATTGCTTTACTTTTCTTTTCCTACACTTTGCTTCTTCAACTGGTATGTCCCTAGTTTAAATTCCGAAACTCAAACCTATGTATTCCCTTGTTGTCGATCATTGTCTCTTTCTACACTGACTTAATGGTTCATGCTGTTGCACTTTTGTTTACTGCTTTACTCAGCATGCTTAAAATTCTGCCCTCTTTTGTTCAAATGTAGTTAGTATTTTTACTTGTTTTTGCTTATGTCCCTCAACAGCATGTCTTTTAATGTACTTGATTCATGACAAATTATGTGTTTCTGTTTTGGGTCCTCTATGTCCCCAACCCCTACTCCCTGTTTGTAACTGCTGAAGCATGTACTCCTCCCTGAACTTGTTCTGTGGTTTTGTTGCTCCTATCCCTTGATCCCTTTCAAAACTCTTCTGTTGTTCTACAAACTTATTTCAAACATGCGTTTTTTTTTTAAACTATTTCAAGCACTCTCACATGCACTCTTAGATCATTAGGTTCTGCCCCTTTCGTGTGAGCCTTGCCTTGGGACCCTTGAGCTCCCTCTGAACTTGGACACATGGAAGTTGGCCCTTCCACACTGAACCTACTCTTGGTTATGCAATCTGGGTGTGAGCACTGCCCGGGACCCTTTGAGGTCCTTAGGGAACTCTGACACACCTAGGTATGAAAGAAAGCTTTGGAACAATATTGGCGTTTGAGGTAGTTTATTACATAACTCAGATAGGAAGTCAGAATCAAGCCTCCTATAGTTGTAACTTCTTATTTTTATTTCCGCTTATGTAATTCAATCACATGGTCTGTAATAATTTGTAAACAAGTACTGGGGTGGCTAGTAAAAAGGGATGGGAGAATATGCATGCTATAACGGTTAGGGGTAGAAAACATGTTATTAGGACGTTATTCCTAAATTGGCAATAGAAACCATGCTTAGGGTTCATGTATGAATTTAGAAATCCTGCTCTTAGGAGATTCTGCAATCCTGCCATATGCATTTAGAAATCCTGCTCTTAGGAAATTCTGCAATCCTGCCATATGCATTTAGAAATCCTGCTCTAGGAATTCTGCATCATGGGTCTTATACATGCATAATAGATATCATGTTCTAGGATCCTGTTTGCATTTCATTTAAAACGCCTAGTTAATTACTAATTCATGAAAAAGTAGTAAAAATTTTCATACTGTGATGTTTTCCAACAATCTCTGCAATTAGAATAGCATGCTCTTAGGGAAAATAATCTCCCACTGTCTCAACAATTCTGAATAACTGTCGTATATCGCTTTACGCCTAGGCAAGCCTTAGGTAATAACTTTAATAAAACTGGAACTGCCTTTGTTTAAATTATCAACTGTTAAAATCAGTAGGCAAACCTGATTCGGACTTCTTTTCTGAGTCATGTGATAAATCTGGTTCTGATGTTATCAATCAAACACCCTGCTTTAGGATTTTAAATTCAGACCTTAATTGTGTATAAGTCATGCTGTCTATGTGCATTATCTGGGGAGGTATATCTGAACCTTCTATTCGTTTTCTGTGTTTTCCCCCCTTTAAATGCAGTCCTACATGTTTTGTATATCGCCTTAGTATTTTGCCTTTAAACCTGAGGGTCTGCCTAGAACCTCCTTCTTATAGGATAGGAGTCCTAACCTCCGGGACCGATAGGAAGGGACGGGTAACAGCATGAAATAAGAATCGAGACCAACCCTCGCTTTAATTACTTTCACGGGGCGGGAAAGGGTAGATATGGATATGATGACCGGTGCGCTAATGCCACGCATAGTCCCTTTTCTAAGAAGTGATTACCGGGCATTGTACTGATGTGATCCATATTACAAACAAACCTAGGACCCCTTTACATTCATAAGCATGCTTAGATTATAACTCTTTTCAAAACCTTGCTTTTATTAATCGTTGCTTTTTTTTCAAACGCTTTTGTATTTTAACCTAAATCCCCTGCTACGTGAGACTTACTTATCTACTTGCTAATTGCACAAATTCACAAAGACGGTCTGGCCGGGAACCACACTAGTGGATCCTAAGAGGTGCCTAACACCTTCTCCGTAGGATAATTTCAAGCCCTTACCCTATCTCTGGTTATCAAACGTTGTTGTAGGTAAACCCTATAGGTGCCCTAACACACCTTAAAAATCGTTAGGTGGAGACTCTTCAAAAAACGCAATACCCAATTCCCAAAAGGAAATGAGTCATTACACCTCCATGAATGTCGAAACCCGGACTGCTCTCCGCGGAGGGAAAAAGGGGGGCGCGACAAGCGGGCCGTTCAGCTCGGCAATACAATAGATGTATCTATGGTTATGTACAAGATTATGATGGGATCGGGCCGTACGCCTCGGCATTTTTATAAAATACACTTATGGAATCGTGCATAATATTTGTGAAGAAGCCAGTGTATTTGGGAATTTTTCTGATTTGAATCATGACAATCTATCTGGTGAGGTCCATTATATATATATATATATATATATATATATATATATATATATATATATATATATATATATATATATATATATATATATATATATATAATACTTCTGTTGAGGAGGTAACTGATAATCGAGAGTTTGAGTTTGCGGTTGAGAGGAGGATTGTACCCCGTATTTATACTTGTTATTTCGTTTGTTTACTCTGCCCCATATCCGTTTCTTTTTACTATATCTGTCTTATTGGACCACTAGTAAGTGTCGATGTCGACCCCTCGTCACTACTTCTCTGGGGTTAGGGTAGATACTTACTAGGTACGCGTTGATTTACGTACTCATGCTGCACTTGCTGCACTTATTGTGCAGGTATACATATATGTTTATAGTGGTCCTCTGGGTGCAGAGGCGCGGGTGTTGCGGGGACTTTATGTGAGCTGCACTTCCTTCTTACGATCTGCAAAAACAGAGTCTCCATCAGAATTATTTATATTCCCCGTCTAACTTGTATTTCAGATGGATGTTGTATTATTGTGGTACCTATTAATAGATGCTCATGCACTAGTGACATCGGGTTTTAGGGGTACCTACTAGATGTTTAGCATGGTAGTTCACATAATTATTATCATTCTAACCTGTAAATTCTATTTCACGCTATTTAATTAATGAAAATTATGATTCCAAAATACTAAAATGAGTAATTAAGTTGAGCAATCACCATTGACTTGCCTGACGGCGCTGTTAAGCACCATCACGATTTATAGTGATTTTTGGGTCATGACAAAATTTCTATATTTAGCATAGCTTCTTTATTTTTATTATCATTATTGTTTTATTTATTTCCGAATTAAAAAGAGAGGAAAAAGTGAGTGAGGGAGAGGAAGAGTTATTAGTTTTCTGAAATACATCACAAAATGAATATTCTTACCTAAATTCCGTACTTCTATAGGAGTAGATGCATCAGACAGAACAAGAGAGAAGAGTAGCATTATAGATAAAAAATAATATGGAAATTTTGCCTAAGAAATTTTTTAAAATGTTTTCATAAAAAATATTGTATCCGTATGACTATGACTTTTTTCTTCGTCAAAATATTTGTAGATTAAACAGTAACAGGGACATCGATTTGTGTACCTATTACCTGTTAACAGTAGCGGAAGTCTTGCAGAATCTACTTTGATCAATTGCTCAAGTCCGACTTCGTCTCTCTTGGAAACGAAATACTTTTCACAAACTAGATGCCTTCTTCTTTCTTTTGGTGTGTTTCTATCTTTGTAGGGAGAATTGCACATAGTATTGAATCTCTGAAGAAGTAGAGCCTTAGTTATATAGATAAGGGAAGTTGTCAGAGAAAAACTACCGAAAAACTAATCCACGTTGATCCCACGCTCCCACTTTCTTTGTAACGTGCGATAATTTTATTATTTTAGGAGTTAAACCTTCCTTAGGTAACTTCCTTTAATCATATCTCCTTTAAAACAGGGCGGGTCAATCCATATGGAGGACCCAAACCCAATATCCAACAATATTCATGAAAAGCAATTATTTATTAATTTAATGATTATCAAAAGAAGAACAAAGCAAAAATTAGACATGGCCAAGATTTCATCTAAGGCACCCTAATATTTATTATTTCTGAAATTAATATATTTGCACACTTGTGAAATTTTTCCTCTCTTTGATAAACTCTCCATCTTTCCATGAGACGGTGTAATAAGCTCTCGTTTGGACATAATTTTTTTAATTTTTTTCATAAAAAAATAATTGAAAATATTTGTTCATGCAATTTGATTAATTTTAAAAAAAATTGAAGAAAAATTTTCAAGTTCCAAATCTGATTTAGGCCAGTTTTTGGTTGAAAATCTTTTCTTCCCCTCACAAAATTTTAACCTGTTTTTTCAAGTAAAATGCATATCCAAACACAACTTCAACTTTCAAAAATTAGTTTTTAATATAGTTTGAATTCTTTTTTTTAAAATTTCAACCAAATCAACATTGATTAAGTAAGAAGTTAATTTTATTGTCAAAAGATCATTGCTGTCGAGTTGGCATTATGTAAAAAGAATCTATCTATCTGAGCCCGTTTGGATTGACTTAAAAAAATGGCTTTTAAGCACAAGTGCTTAAAAGTAGCTTTTAAGTGCTGGGCCTTGTTTTAAATAAGCAGTTACTTGTTTGGATAAATACTGAAGCTTAAAAAAAGTTATTGAAGTGTTTGGTAAACAAGTGCTGGTAAGCACTTTTTTCTGTTAAAAAGACAAAAATATCGCCTAAAACAAATCAAGAACCTACATATTCCTCTTGCTTACTATGTAACAATCTGCCAAACCTAGATTTCTAGATAAGCGGACCATGACCAAACATAAAACTTGCAAAAAGATTGTTACCATATTTTTTTAAATGTAAAGCCTTAACCAGGTTTGGGATAACCTGGGTATACAAATACCTTAAAGAAAAAGCATATAAAGAAAAAAGCATATAACAAGATGAATAAGGAAAGAAGAAAGAATAAACTTACAATAAGGATCGAATATGAAGGAGAAGAAGAGGAAATAAGACCCTTTTTTTTTTAAACCCAAGCCAGTAGGTTGTTTCCGAAAAATACGCAAAAGCAAGTAGTGGACCGTCTGCTATTGAGACAGACAGCCCCCCATCAGTTTACTAAAAAGAACAAAATAAAAAGGATCAGACTACCTACTCATTATTCGGAGTTTCCCTAGCTTGAGAGGTTTCATTTCAGGTTAAGCAGAGGATCAAGACTCTAATGCTTTCATTCCTTCAGCTTCAGATAGGTGAATCAATGGGCTCATTTCCTTTCTTTTTCTCGTCAACTGGGGATGAATAGAAAGCGGGAGTAGTTGGATATTTTAGGATTCATTTGATGAGGGTAGTTTTGGAATTAGTAAAAGTTATAAGGGACAAGTAAGTAATTTCTTTGGTCAAAATGAGATGGCTTTTAAGCCAAAAACGGAGAAGTTAGGATATTCAACTTGTGGCTTTTAGCTTTTTTAATCCTTTTTTAACTTTTTTAAGCTGTTTTCTTTTTTTACCAAACACTCCAAACATCTAAAAATGGCTTAAAAGCTAATTTGATCAGCTTTTAAGCCAATCCAAACAGGATCTATATCTATCTATCTATCTATCTGTACTATATTAAAAGTGGGAAGCCCACAACAAAAAAGTTGAATTACCAAATTACTCTTCTAATAGTATATATTTATATTTTATACTTATAATTAGAAAAATATTTAAGAATATTAATTTATAGTGCCTTTTCTAAACAGTTGTGTCCTTTTATTATTAGCTAATTTTTTTTTAAAATTATCTGGCCATTAGAATAGAACTATTTTTTTTTAAGAAAAACCGATGCCTTGAATTGAAGGCCGGTTGTGGTCCTTCGGTATAGCAAAATAACTTTTCAAACGACTTCACATTTCAAAATCAAGAGACCATTTCTATCAATTAAATATCCTATTTAATTTCAAAAAATTACCAACACTTTTTTTTTCTGTTTGTAAGGTTGTTACCGCCAAAAGTTGCCGCTGTTTAGTTTCTAAATCATATTAGAAAATCAAGAGAGGACTGTCCGGTTAAAATTTGTAACAAAAGTAGATGGAAGTGCAATAAGAGTTGACACATGAGGCAACTAGTAAGACTTTTTATATATTTTTTTATTTAGATTTTGTATTCTATAGGAAGAAGATAATCGGCTTAGATGATCTTCTCAATGATTTTTACCAAGTGAAGAGCAACATATCAAAAGTCTTACCATACCGAAGAAGCAAAGCTTTATCCAACAATAACACAGCTTTCGAAATTAATTCTAAGTCCGTCAAAATTATTCTTGCACAATCTTGATTACGATTCAAATTATTTATATTAGTTTGAATAACTTTTGAGAATTGAACCTGTTATGCCGGGCTAGATGATGGAATGTTATTGTCAGAGATGATAAACCCATCAACACATCAAAATGGCTAAACTCAATTTTTGGATATCAACTTTGATGAGCTCGTACAGTTAGAGAAATAATTTAATACTGTATTTCTGAAACATTTTATATACTCCAAGGCTTTTGGCTTTTGTAGAGTTCACATTGTAATCTATCTATATATATTTACATAAAGTTGGTCTCAAAAGATATGATGTGACACCTCTCTCAAGCATCATCATTAATCCTCTTAATCACACCTTATTATATTCTTTCCTATTCTTTTTGTTAATTCTCTTAATCGCATATTTTCAACTCGAAAATTATGTATTTTTAACTTTGTATTTCGATGTTGCATTTAGTTTTTTGCATGGAAAGGTTAACTTTATCTTGACATATGGAATATGAGTGAATTCATATAAATTTTATCTGGTTAAAACTTCATATGAAATATAACTTAACCAAAATAAAATGTACGCGAGTAAAGCTCCTTATAAAGGCAAAATATTGCAGGTGTAAGCTCAATCGAAACTTTTAACTATTGTCCCTTTTCTTTTTCTTCTCACTGATATTTAAAAAGAGAGGCTTGAATATTTCAAAAAAGTAAAAAATAAAAAAAATTCGAGAAGAAAATTATGCCAATATGCAATTAATATTGTTATAGCTGAATTATAAAGAAGATAAATGTGAGCAAAGAATGTTGTTTTTATGACATCATCTATTGGGGCAGTCAAATATCAAAGGGCAATATACCAAAGTTTAATTAATAGTATGATGCCTAGGAAAATAAAAATAGGTAAGAAAGTATGTCTTTTGACTTTATTCAGAAAAGTTCCTAAGGTTACACGAGAATGCTAGCTTTTCATACATTAAATTTGTAATTTATAACTAAATCAATATTTCTCGAATATGTGTGCATCAATTATTATTACTATATATATTTTGTGAAAAAAAGAAAGATATAAATAACACGTGCAACGCGAGACTAGTCTATATTATTATAAAAGCATGAATACAAAGTCGGTTTACAAAAATAACCTTATAATATTAAGCATAATAACTCATATAAAAGGATATACCGGAATTCTAGATANACATTATAATCCTATTAGTTTTAGGACATAATACTACACGTTAGAATCCTACACGATACCAAGACAACTTATAAAAGAAATTGTAGCAACTAAGCGGCAGAATCACTTATATGGACGTTCTACCTTTTGTTTAATCTCTATGCAAATGTAAATATTTCGCACATAAAGTAAAATCATAGAAGAGAAACTAATTGGAATTTGAAGATCACTATTCAATAATCGGATCTTGTGATAGAATGATAAACGAGAAGTCGAGAACCTAATTTTATCCAAATTTTAAGGTTATTAAATACAAATGGAAGGACAAGTTATTCACCCAAATCACTTTTACTCTTATCTATATCTATATATGTCTATGTCTATCTATATCAATATTATTATAAGAGCATGAATAAAATGTTGGAGTACAAAAATAACATTTTAATATTAACCATAATAACTCACAATAAAAGGACATAATCAGAATTCTAGACATTAACCTTGTAATCCTATTAGTTTTAGCCTTTTAGGACATAATACTACACGTTAAAAATCCTACATGATGACCTTTAAGAAACCTATTAGTATAATTTTTTGGCATATATAATACTACATGTTAGAACGTACACCTAATACGTTTAGGAACATGTTAGATTTTCTATTAGTATAATTACTTTGGGGATATGGACATATTTTTAGCCATGTAATCCTATTACTTTTAGGATATACTTCTTAAAAAATTTCTATTAGTAATTTAACTTAAAAACGTATTATATTGTCCAAATCCATTTAGAAACATGAGAGCATATATCTATCTATCTATATTATTATAAAAGCACGAATGTTCTATGCTAAATGTCGAACAACAAAAATATCCCTAAAATATTGATTGACGTTTATACCCTTAATTATTTACATTAGTGTTTACGGAAAATCGTATGAAAAGGACAAAACTAGAAATACTACACACTAGGATAGGTACTTGTAATAGAATCCATTGCAAATCAGGATCTCTTCAGCGGCGGTGATTTATTACAACACTAAGTGCACAAATATTGGTGGATTTGAATGTTCTATTATATGCAAACTATTAATTAATATTTGAAGAGATTTAACTTCCATTTTTTATTCATGGTATCTTTATTTTCCATGCAGAATCCCAAATTAATATATATTTATATTATAAATTTTCTACCTAATTCAATAAGAAAAGATTAGTAATCAAAATTTTAGTTGATTATAAAATTAAAAATATTAAAAAATAACTTAAATGGCTAATTTATTCTATTATATGCAAAATATTAATTGATTTTTGAAGAGATTTGACTTTCGTTTTCTATACATGGTATTTTTATTTTCCATACATAATCCCAAACTAATATATATTTATATTATATACTTCCTACCTAATTCAATAAGAAAACTAGAAAAGATTAGTAATCAAAATTTTAGTTGATTATAAAACTTTAAATATTAAAAGAATAAATTAAATGATAATTTTATTCGATGCATAATTTATTTTTAAAAGGAAAAAAAGATAAACGATATTATATTTCATTAAAGGCCTTCGTGCTTTTAATATAATCTGTATCTATCTATATTTATCTATATATCTATCTATCTATATTATTATAAAAGCACGAATGTTTCATGCTAAATGTTGAACGACAAAAATATCCTTAAAATATTAATCAACTTTTATACTCTTATATTTTGTTAAAAAGATAGTTCCATATTGAATAAAATAATAATATCTAATTAATT
This sequence comes from Nicotiana attenuata, assembly GCF_001879085.1. Taxonomy (NCBI): domain Eukaryota; kingdom Viridiplantae; phylum Streptophyta; class Magnoliopsida; order Solanales; family Solanaceae; genus Nicotiana; species Nicotiana attenuata. The sequence continues at coordinate 99,753 of NW_017673062.1, read as the reverse complement.
TGCCTAATATTTAGGAATCTAATACCAACTAATGATAGAATTTCTCAATGTACGTTAACTCCTGCCATCATCCACATTAGAGGCGCATCCGGGATTTAAATCTTATGGGTTCAACTTTTAAGGTTTTTAGCATTGAACCCATTATATTTTTAAAGTTATGGGTTCATATCCGCTGCTTTTGCAATTTTAATAAATCTTTACATATAAATTGTTACTCCGCATCGAAAGTTATGGGTTCAGTTGAACCCGTTAGTTATTCACTACATCCGCCTCTGATCCACATCTCCTACACAGTTATACCAACAATCTCCTATATTATTCTTTTATTAAATGACTAAATATTAAAACTTTGAGTTGGACAATATCAATCAAACCATGCTCCTTATGATTATTTTTTAAAATTTAATTTGAAACTCTTTCATAAATAATTGATAAATAAAAATCTCGTGCACGCACGAACGTAGAAACTAGTAAAAAAGAAAAAAAGGAACTCCCATTTTGGGCTTTTCCTTGCTTTCCATAGTTTCGAAAGGCCAAATCGGACCCAAATTTGATTTATATATTATTTCCGCCCTAATTTCAAAATTAGGCGAAAGTTTCTTCTTTCTCACCACTTCTACTCACAACTTGCTCTCTGCAGTGTAATCGGAAGTGTAAGTTCCTCGCCTTCTCTAATTCCCTCGCTTGCTCCGTTATTTTTCTTAGGATAAGTGTTCTCCTGTCTCTCTTCAGAGTTCAGACAAATGCTTAAAACCCTTTTTTCCGATGATTCGTAATGGTGAAATACTAATTTAAAATTGGAGTGCAATGCTTCTTGTTTGCTCCCACGGCGTAAAAAAAAGGGTTAACTTCGATTCCTAGTTGTTTGCAGTTTACAAATTAATAATATGCATCTTATTGGCTTCCCGTGTGATAGTGGCTCCAAATTTTCTGAAAATTTCTATTAAGAAAAGGGAAAGGGGAAGAAGACAATTAAGATGAATTAGTTATCATTCTACTAGACATGAGGGGGTTGCTCAGATGGTCAGCACCCCCTACCTACAACCCAGGGTGTCGTGAGCAATACGTCCAACAAAGGGGATCAAAGGGGAATCAAATGGGGAGGAGAATAAAAAAAGTTATCATTCTACTGAGAGTCTATTAAGATAACTAATTATTGGTTTTCCATGTGATAACGGCTCCAAACTGGTGATGGTGTACTCAGGGGTGGAGTTAAATGGAGGCTAGGGGGTTCAGTTGAATCCCCTTTGCTAAAAGATTGTACCTTGCAAATAGGGCAAGAACAAAACTTTTTTGGTTATATAAACTGTTGAATCCCCTTGAAGATTCTAGTATGGTGGTAAAGCGGTAGAAGGGGTTCAAATTTAGGTTTAGCCGTTTAGGTCATAGGTTCAAATCCTAGGTGTGATACTCTAACCCCTTGTATGAGTTTCTGGCTCTACCACTATGTACCGATATGCCCTTTGAGTATTAGTAACCAATTCTCTGAACCTTGTATGTCCGTCACTATGGACCGCTATGCCCTTTGAGTATTAGTAACCAATTCTTTGAACATTTCTATTTAGAAAAGGAAAAGAGGGATAAGACCATTAAGATTAATTGTTTATCATTATCCTAGAGTTTCCAGCACAGTGGATGAAAGTCATAAGCTCAAACGAATCTATAGAAACAGGTCCTTGAGTTAAGATACTATGTTAGAGAATTATGTCATTAATATCTTTAAGAAATACTACCTTGTCCCAAAAAAAAAACAGTCACTATTTGGGGAGTCAATATTTTTCTCGCAAGTGTGACTATAAATAATTGTAATCTTTTCCAAAACGTGTAGATTTTATTTTAAAAGAAAAATTAAGAAATCAATGTCTGGATACATCTTTTGTTTGTTGACTCTCGTACTCAAAAGTCAAAACTCCTACATTCTTTTTAGGACGGAGCGAGCGATAAGTTTTTGTGTATTAAGATAGTTATTATTGGAGAGTAGATTTGTTTCTACTCTATACAAGTAATTTTGCTGGCCTGTTTGCTCATTTTTCTACTTCATGTTTTTCCATTGCAGAATATAGCCACCTTGTTGTAGCAAAGTTTTACCGTTAGTTGGAAAACAAGAACTCTTTAGATCCCACAGAAGAATGGTAAGTTCTCATTTACACCATAATATGTCCTTCTTCCTAAGTTTGATGTTAGGAGGAAAAAAGTGAAAAGGACTAAGAATCAGCATTAAAGTAGAAACTGTCTGGTTATTACTCACTTTATTTTTTAAAGAAAGTTGGAAACTGTTTAGATATCCTACGCTGGTAAGGAAAGAGAAAGGAAGAAAAAGGACTAAATTATTTGTTGATGAGACGGAGGTCAAAGGGTTAAATGTTACCTGTTAATAAAGGTGCAGTGCCATCTTTTGTATGCATGAGCAGGAAGGAATAAATGTGTATTATTTTAATTGCTATAGTTTTCTTTTAAAAACTTTTTAATTGCGATAGTTGCTTTATACAATTTCGTGTTTGTGTTGTTTCAGTCTGGCAGAAAAGAAACTGTTTTAGATTTGGCAAAATTTGTCGACAAGGGTGTGCAGGTCAAGCTTACAGGTGGAAGACAAGGTGTGTCATACAATCTTTTTATTGAGTGGTTTAGATATACTTAAATCTAGAATCTAGATATATATATGGGCTGCATTGAAATTCTGTGCTAAAATATAGATGTAAGGTTAGTTATTTTTACATTTTAACCCTGTCGCCAAACCAATTCATTCCCCTGAAGGTTAGAGGATGCAGGTCTGGTCAACCGAGTTTGATCCTTTAGGTCTACTAGAGTCTCGCATTGGTTCGAGGGTACGGATTGTAGTCTCTTTATAATATTTTGGACAATCCACGCCGCATGAGCTAGCTTTTGGGGTAGAGTTGGACCCAAGGTCCAGTTTTTTCAACAAAGACGTTGACCCTCTAAATCAGAACTTGTTTAGTGAGGAATAATCTCTGTTGGTTAGGGAAACCTTATCTTGTCAGTAACCCAGTCAAATGTAATCATTGGAACTTTCATCCTCTCAATCACACTTTTTCATGTTAAAACAACTTATCCTTGTCTTTAACTAGTTTTCGATTTCCCTTTACCTCTTTGTAATTATGTTCTCTTGCTGTAGCTTACGGGGTTGTATTGTTCATACCTCGCCATATCATGGTCAGGGTTGTAAAAGCACAAATTACATTTTTTTTCCGACCTGCTAATTAAATCTCTTCACAGTGGAAGGGACACTTAAAGGCTATGATCAGCTGCTAAATCTTGTCTTGGATGAAGCCAAGGAGTACCTTAGAGGTAACACAATTACTCATAGCAGTCTTTCCGTGTTTTATTGAGTTCAAAATACTTTTGTTTTTGGTTTATGCTACTTCTGAAAATCTTATTTGCCGATCACTTTGTAACTTTTGAAAATTCTATTTTTATTATCAAGTGGTGGTCAGTCAATGAAATGTATTCTTTCCAACTTATTTTTCTACATCAATGTAACATCCAACAAGTTCAGCCTTGCCTTCTTTGATACTTTATATTTTCTTTATCATTTGGTCAAGGAGAATTACCTTTTCCTTGGAACCCCGTTCGCCAAGCTTAGCTTGTACCAAGTTCAGGGAAAGGAGATGGATTGTGATAGGTTGACGGCCAGCCTGATGAATCCTTTCTAATATGGGATTGAGCATAGTCAATTGATGTTGCTGCTGTTGACGTTTTAGTTTTGATTGGGGTGGTTATTATAAATCCTCTCTTCTTTGTTGCTTGTGACATGTCATCTTTACACCCCTGTAGATATATTTGCTTATGTTCCGAAGTTCTGATATTCTGTTTGTCTTGAACTGATGCTTTCAAGTTATAATCTTGTAATGCATCAATAGACATAAAAAGTAGAGGCTTTGTTCTCTGACGTAGGAGATGATCAACTATGCTCATTTGATAGGCTTTAGAATGTTAGTTGTCAGGAAAGTGCATCTGTAGATTGCTGAATGTCAAGTCAAGACTGAGATACTTGGAATTTGCCCTTATAATTTTCCCTTGTTTTAAAATGTGGCTTTTGCCCTAGTTTTCTTAAGGCACATTAAAATCCACTTTAGTACAAAGATCTCTGTTCTATTTTTGGAATTGCATTTCTTTTTTCTTTTTTGGGCAAACCACCTAGGCTCCAAAATATCTTTGTGGGAATTTTATAAATATCAAAAAATACCTGCATAGAAAGAGGACTATGCCTTACCTTCTGGATTCTACCGCAGAATTGAACAAACTCAATCCTGTAAAAAAGGGGATTAGGATGGGGTCAACTATAATCCAATGCCAAAACTAGATTTCCTGTTCCTATCTAAATGCGAATACAGTGTTACATTAAGTCTAGCATGAAGGGCTCCTTCGGATTTACACTTTGGTTAACACAAAAAAAGAAATTAAGAGGACTCCTCCTTCATACAAATATAATCACTTAAGCTTTCAAAAATAAGTGTATTCAATAGGCTTAACTTGTCTGACTCTAAAGTTCGTCATTTGCATGTTGTCTAACCTGTATGGCCCTTTAGCCTCCTTAGTGAGCTTCCCTTAGGCATAGTACAAAGCTGTCTCACTACATGTGGCGCCCCATTTAGCCAAGGCATACCATACTTCATTGGCCGCTCTATAGCAGCGTTGATCCTTAAGACCATTCCGGAGCATAATCTGTCGAGTGTCTTCTATGTGCTCTTTGAGATTCCAAGATGTATCGCATCTAGCATTCAGCATGTTCACCACCAATTCTGAATCACACTCCTTAAGCACTTTTCTGTAATAATTCCAGCACCACCAAGTACCATATCAGGCAGCTGCAGCTTCTGAATTATTATTGCTTCCATTTCTTACAGGGAATGCAACAACCATAACCATCTCTCCACATTAATCCTCCGCATCCGCTTTGCATCCCAGCCCCATCTCTGGCCATTTAACTCCCATCAGCATTCATTTCAAATTCCCCTTTGTTAGGATACTTACGTTTCACCTTTATAGTGGTTAATCTTGGTTTAAATACTTCCACCACTTTACAGGTTTCAAGTCAAGGTATGATCCAAATAATTCTGGGGAATTTCTTAGTCAGCATAGTGCTAACTTGAAACATGATCTGATGCTTCATGTTTGCCATTGAAATTTTGGTATTCCCCTGTCTGATCGAGCATCTCTGTTTCCAAATCTTCCAGCAATTAAATAATGGGATTTTGTGTAAAAATGAACATATGCATGTGATTTCATGGTTTGGCCTTCCACCAATTCTTCAAAATGTCCCTGTGACGAACCTGGACACAGTTCATTCCCAAGGGTCCAGCAAGAAAGGACCACGGTTCCTTTAGCTGTTTCACCTTCTGTAAAAACATGTTAAATAGTCTCCCTCGCTGGAATTGCACTTAGTTTTGCATAAGCCTCTTGCAAATACATAAGTTCTTTAGTTGTTAAAATTGACGGTCTCATCGGATATCCTTATCAATGTGTTGCAAATATCCTGCTCAGTTTCTTAGTTTACTAGTTTTTGGTTAGGGGGTTGGTAAACATAAGAATGTCATTGCTATGTAGTAATGAAAAAATTAGAGGGATGTCAATGCAGCTTTATCAAACTGAAATGCTGAAGCAATTTACCACTCTACTCTGCTCTAGTTTCGTGTTGAAAAATAAAATATTTTAGCACTTCTACTACATCTATATTATCATATTTGGGTAGCCCTAAGCGTCAGAAGAGAGAAGTAGCCTCTTCTGCCCTCTTAGTAAGGATTCAGAATTTGCAATGTTGCCCTACACTTCCAAAGCACTGTTACAACTTAGTATTTAGTCATATCTTTTTACATGCTGCATTCACGTGTCTTCCTTTATTTGTCATTTTAATGATCTATATTGAGACGAGCTACCTCCGCCCCCTCTTTTTCCTCTATGTTGCATCTGTGGGTCTCAACCATTAATGTAAAACGAGATTATTACATACTTTGCCCCTGTGAGTCTCAACCATATATGTAAAACGACATTATTATATACTTTGCCCCCGTGGTTCTCAACCATTAATGTAAAACGAGATTATTACATACTTTGCCAGGTCGCACATCTTCATTGGGAGCCTGTTATTGTGAACTTCATGTAAACTTAGTCTGTTATGCAAAATTTAGTAGAGTTTTGTTTATAAGAGCTCTTGGTTTGGTCTGGCACATGAAACTATTTTGCTAATGTATCAAGTTTAACTTGGAGTACTCAGGGTGAATTTGTTAATTAACAACCTTCGAGAAGGAATAGATAATGCGCAATTAATTGCTAAGCTGCAGCCTCCAACGCTGCGGGTTTGGACCATATTTTATTGCTAGATCTCCTTTCCTTTGAGAACTGAACACTTGCTTATTCTTGATGTGTACTTGCTGGATGCAAATCCAGCTGACTTCACAGATTGTCCTACCTTTCTCCAGATTTTTTATTTCAGTACAACGGGACAGCAAATTAACTGATTAGATATCTTAGCAGCTACTCATCATATTGATCATTCTAATATTTCCATAAAAACCAAGGTTACCTTTCACGGGACATGTTAATCGTTATTCTTTTAATATCTTTCATTGTACAGTTGATGATTTCAAATTGTTTTGCTGTAGATGCTGATGATCCCCTGAAGACTACCGAGCAGACACGAGCTCTTGGCTTAATAGTATGTGTCATTAATTATCATACATATATAGCAGTTTTCTGCTTCCCACTAATGTGCATAATTTGCAGTAAGCTTCTCTAAATGCTCTGCTTATATGCAACTACTGGAACCGTTATTAAGCACACTTACGAATTTCTTGTGTTCGTTTTTCCATTTGTTTTGTACTTTTTTAACGGGTTGGGGAGGACAGAAGTTATACATGAGAAGTCATAGCATTGTTTTCCAAAATTGTCTTATCAAGTGTTCAAACTACATCAAAACAGTTCTACTGTTATCTATTCATCATGTTGACATCAAAACGATCCCAGGTTGTTCTTCCACAAGCTTTGACTGATGACACTGTCTTAAAGTTTTAAAGTAGTAAAGATTGCTTCAAACTTCTTGTAGGCATAAATAAGCACAATTGATAGTTTCAAGCGTATTCTAGAGAGGAGTTTTATGTCTGAATATTAGTATTCATTTGAATTTTGAATTAGTTACTATGATATATGTCTCTCAAAGAATATATGCATTTCAAAGAAGTGCCACAACTTTGGTTGAAGAATTTATCACAACTATGGTAGCTAATGTGGACGTTAACATAATCAGACCACTTTCCTCTGCTTCTCAAAGCATTCCTTTCTTGTGCAGGTCTGCAGGGGTACGGCAGTAATGCTTGTCGCTCCAACTGATGGTACAGATGAGATATCCAATCCTTTTGTCCAGCCAGATGGGGCATAGACGGATTATCATTGTTATTTCAGTTTAGCTAACTGTAATGCTGTAAGCAGTCTGCATCTTTGCCTTGTGTTTGCCCCACCTAGAGTTGGTTAAGGACATCTATATACTTTCAGTGAAGATGGAACAAATGCCTGGATTAGTCTGTCTCTATGCTTGAAATGTTGCACCATTCGGAGCGTTAGTGTTCTATTTCCATTCGAGGCGACTTAGAATGCTTCTTCTAGTTGAATTGGAGTTAAGTTCATACTAAATGGAAACTCATCTGTAATTTATCCATTTCCTTTGATGTGAAGCGATTTTAGTTTCCTATTCACTATGTCAATGCTGAATCTACGTCATGCATCGACTTTTTAAAAAATAAAAAAAAATTATTATTACTATTTCCCCATTTGGGCATGTCATCCTGTAGGAGTCATGTTAATCTTTTCTTCGCATTTTTAGCTAATCGTAAAAGCATAGCTCCTTCCACGCCCCTCTTTACACTTTACAGGGAAAAAGGAGAGGACAAAGTTAACGACGAAAGAATGAACAATCTGTTTTCCTGTGAATGACGGCGTTAGCACTATATTCTTTAGAACTAAACGGGTCGTGTATTCCTATTTTTTCCTCTTAATTATGCCATTTGGGTTGTTTCCCTTGTAGAAATAAAATTGGACAATTCCTCGTGTTCTAGGGAAATGGTTATCTTTTGTACACATTGTTATAATTTTTAGAAAAAAGTGACTGCTGCCTTAATTGGATTGGGTTGGCTCACTATTTTTGCCTTCAAGCTGAATTTCGGGTTTTCGTCATTGTTGTACTTTAAAAAATTAACAACTCACCTCGTTCTATGAATGAGGATTAATGTTTGTTTATTTTTAGAGTAAGTTGTTAATGATCTTTCTTTGAAATCAAACTCGCCTGATATGAATGGCGCTATAAATATAAAAAAGAGGAAGGAAAAAAGAGGAAAATAAGTAAGATGGTAATATCGTACGTTTAGTTATCTATCTAGTATGAGAGACCTTTAGTAAAATACATTTTTTTCTATGTCCAACGGATATATTTTAAGGACTTTTTCTTTTCATATGTTTCTCTATCATATGAAAAGGAAATTTACGACTTTCAGTTTTAATTAGTTTATTTTATCTCATTGATAAATGATGAAAAGTGCTTATTTTTGATATATTTGCATATTAATTTTTGAATGAGTTGCAGGAGATTACGTGATTTTTGAAGTGAAATATGCTCATTATGTGTTTCTTATGTGTAGGAACGAGTTTGGATGATAAATGATCAAAAGATGAAAATTTGACACAAAAAGGAAGAATGGAAAGAATTGGGAGCTCGTCCAATCTCGTGCGTGGCACGAAAACGGACGCGAAAAAGGAGAAAATTGAAGGCACAAAACAACGAAGTGAAGAGAAAGCATGGATCGCTTCGCGAATTGAAAAATTGCAAAAGCTGAGTCCGCGTCCATGGGCGCGTGACACGCGAAGGCAAACGAGGATTCCAGCTCTCCTATCCGAGATTGGATTGTATTGGACGGCCCTCCACCCTACCTGGGTCATATAGATACACGCTAAACATGATTTTTACATAATTTTGGAGGAGGAGACACTACATTAGGGTTACACAACACCTTTGGAAGCAAGAATACACTAGAAGTAAGGAGGAAGATTCAACCACGAGTTTTTCCTTTCTTCTTCCTGTTTTCTATTGTTGATTATGAATTTTAGTGTCGTATTTTCACATACTACTATGAGTAGCTAATTTATTATTTAGGGTTTTGATGGAACCTTTTGGAGGATGAATGCTTGTTAAGTTTGAATATAATTTAGCATTTGAATTTCTTTACTTGTTCAACTACGTGCTTATTTTTGTTGATTGAATGGCCATCAATTGATTGTGCCTATTTATTATATACTGCTTGTGAAAGGGTACATATTTAAGTAGTTGTTGAACAACGTCACTCCTAACGTATATGAGGAATCAATACGGCAGGTTTAAAGGTGAGTTTAGGAATAACAAAGTATTGACGTGGTCATAGTGAGCGCTAAGATTGTGCCAACTAGCGTAGTTCGAAAGAATATGTCTTGTAAATTATTGTAGTTGCTCGGGAGAGAATTATGACACCTGAAGTGCTTACGACCAGTAGAGAATAATTAGGTGAAATTATGGGAGACGCAGCGGGAAGAATTCCGACAATTGGGAAAATCATATCTCTAGCCTCCTTAATCTTGTCTCCAATTCTTAGTCTTGCTAATTGATAATTTTACTACTTTTAGTATTTGTTAATTAATTAGTTTAAAATAAAATTATAATCTTTATAGATAGAAAATTATTTGAACTTGTAATTCTTAGCAATATTAAACGGTTGTAGCTAAGCCGTAGTTCTTTGTGAGATTCGACTTTGGACTTTTAGAGGGTTATATTTGCAATGACCGCTTATCCTTTTTATGACTAGAGTTGGACGTGATCACTCATGCTTTTTGGTTTTAACGCATATTTTCAAAATTTCTTTTAATTTGTACACCAAAATACTACATCTTACTTTGTACTATTAAAATAAAAAAAATTCAAAGTTTTTCTTCCATCGAAACCAAAAAATTTAAGTCTGGCCTAAAATTAGCACTATAAATTATTCTAATTAAAACCTATTCCCATTCAAAGTCACCAATATTATGAGCAAAATAATTTTCCCACTTCCATAAGAAAAACACATACAAGGACACGTGTCATAATCTATTTGGCATTTACAGCTTTATTGTGTACTGATCAAAGTTTTATTACCAATCTACCCATTCGAAACATCAACCATCAGTTAGTCACATGAGGTTAATTCCGTAATTTAACACCCAGCGTACAAATACTCGAATCTTTTTTGCCATTCACGCGCCTGTATTGATAAAAGCAGTATTACCATTCTACCCATCAAAATATCAAACAACAGTTCAGCCATACGAGATTAATTCGGTAAATTAATAACCACCACGCCATCACACAAATACCCAAATCCCACACGTCTTCGAATAAGCTCTTCAAATCGTTCCTCTTCAACTCTCTTCTCCCCTCTATATAACCTCCACCTCTACAAAATTCTCTCTTTCATATAAAAGAACTTCTCTTTCAAATTCTTACCGCTTCAATTCCTATTTTGCTTTCTCTACACCTTCGAAAATCAACTTTTTGCTCCAATTTTGAGCTCTAGTTCAGCACGATTTAAGCAAACCCTAGCTTTAGATTTTACATTCAAAGGTCTTTATCTGATCCAATTTTTTCATCATCGTCTGATGTTTTTTCATTAAGCAAGTTGTAAACCTCAGTATTCCGAGTTTTATTGCAACGATTTCTTATACGAGTTGAATCAAAGTCTATATCGAATTATGAGCGAATTTATGCTACATTATACTTTCTTTTTCCGTGCTGAGTTTTATTGAAAATCCTACACACACACACACACTTGATTTGCACAAGCAAATTTGTCCTGATTCTGTTGATTTGCTTGAATTGGAAATAACAATTAAAAAATTTAAAAAAATTGGGGATGGTGAGAGTGAGGGTGCTGAATTGATATTGGATTTTTCTCCATTAGTGGAAGAGTTATTATTGTTGTATTAACTTCTTATAACTGTCTTGTGGCACTTCCACTGTTTCACTGACACCGTCACTGACCGTATAGCTTTCTGTACCAAGGTTTAAGATAGATAGGAAGAAATAACATAGTTTTTTCTTTTGCCTGAGATTGGAACCTCTGGTCTTCTATCCGTTAGTTCTAGCTGGAGAAATATTATTTTTATTTTTGATGAAGGAGATATTGATTTTGTAGAAAATGTGAATAACTTTTGGAGTTAGCGAACCTAATTTTTTGAATGTTGAATTGAGATGGATCTAAATGGAGGGACTTGGTTAGTGAGTATGCATATAGTCGACACAATTAGCTTGGGATTGACGTGTAGTTGTTGCTGTATTATAATTTATAAGTAGATATAGATAACATCTGCTACTTTAATTCCATTTTATAGAGGTTCGAGTAGGGAGTCCAAAGAATGGCAGATCAGGGATTGGAAGGGAGCCAACCAGTGGATCTCACCAAGCACCCTTCTGGAATAGTCCCTACTCTCCAGTAAGTTATTTTACTTCTATTACTTTTATCACCTGTAATGCCAGTCATAGGACCTACAAATTGTTTACAAGTCATTGGTCGTTAACACTTGCCCCGAAAACGTAGTCTTTATTTGCTTTCTAAGTAACAATTTGGACTGAAATATTCAGACTCAAAGAGTTCTATTAACTTATCAAAATTATGTTTGGGAAAACAAATATTTATATCAATTGCATTAAGAGGAGAGAGAAGGTTAAGAGAGAAACTGAAATTCTTTAGGAAGAAAGTTTGGGTCATAAAGTTTTCGAACTTCAAATAAGATATGTGCATAAGTTGTTTTAAAAGCAACGCGTGTTTAAGAACTTTGATAAAATTATTCCCAAATCTTTTTCGGTTTTCTTGTTAAACGGATAATAACATCGAAAAACATGGAAATATGTAATTAGTCAGTAATTCTCTTCTTCAACAGCAAGTGGTAAATTTACTTCTGATGGTGAATAGCTTGATTGGTGCAAGCTCTCAGTAGTTTGTATTTTGAAATTAGATTTCCTCTAACTGACCTATGTATCTGTCATACTTTTTCACTGCTAGGAATATTGTGTCAACAGTGAATCTGGACTGCAAGTTGGACCTTAAAGCCATTGCCCTTCAAGCTCGAAATGCAGAGTACAATCCAAAGGTATCTTTCTTTGCCATAATTTGTTCTATTAGTTGGTAATAAGATAATAAATCCTCTTAATGCACATTCCCAATGAATTATTTAACATGTGAATGGAATTATGTACATTTGGATCTCCTTATTATGAGATAATCAGGGATTTGTTACATTTGCTAATGCGTTCCTTTTCAAATGATTTATTTTGAACCTCATGATAAAAAAAACAGAAGTTTAACTTTCAGTCATTGCTTTTGTGGTTGTTAAAGTTGGGGAGACAATAGATGCTTCCTGCAGGAGTGAGTGAACTTTATTTGAGCATGTGACTGTTGTTTTGCACAGTAACTTGTGAGGCCATTGTTAATTTTTACCTTAAGCGGGTTCCTTGCAAATGACTTGCTTTAACATCTAAGTTTGTGACTGAATTTCATGGTTTTTTTGCTTTCATATTTTTAATATTTAGTGCTCACAGATGAAGCGTAAAGTGAGTAACAGAGACCGGAATAAGGTCTTGTAAACAAAGTGGTCTTATTTTTTGAATGCTTGGTCACCAGTAGCAATGCTATCAAAGGCGAAAAGCGCAAAAAAACTCTAAGGTCTGTTGGGGCTTTAAGCGCAAAGCGCAAAGCGCAAATAAAGCATGGGCTTTAATGAAGAAAGGTGTAAATGGAGATAAACTACAAATATGTATGTGTAATCCAAGACTAATATCTATAAGCATGAATACCAAATATAGGGACAAAGAAATTGAAGAAAATTTACAATAACGTGAAATATCAATTGTTAAGTGCCGCCGTTTTAGAATTACGCTCATTGGCAAGGAAAAGTAAGCCTTAGAGCCTTGATGACAACACTAAAGTGCCCGTTAAGCGAGGCGAAGCGCTCAACCTGTTTTGAGTCTTGCTTCAGAGCTTAAGCGCGCCTTTGATAACACTGACCAGTAGCACGTCTCGACTGAGGCTTGTGCTCTAGTTCGGCTTAGTTCCAAAACTAAGTTCTGAGATCAGCTTGATTAGTTAAAATTAAAGTTCGAGTGGTATTCATTCAGCTCAATACTGACCAACTTGAGTTCGATTAAGGCTTTGATCTCTTCATTTATTGTAACAGGTTAAGGATGAACCCCTTGAGAATGAAATCAATTGCATCTCTTTCATTCTTTCTCTACATAAAACGGGAAATGCATAATTTATTAGAATATTTCTTGTGGAAACCCAAATAAACAGAACGTCTTTTGCCAAAGCTTTTTTGATATATATATATATATATGTGTGTGTGTGTGTGTGTGTGTGTGTGTGTGTGTGTGTATGCATATGTGAGTTATCCTATTATAATTAAAAAAAGATATAGGAGTTATTCTATTTCCAAATCAAGAAATTGGTTTCAACACCAGAGCCAGTTTTGGTTAGATATGAGATTATGACCGTGGGATGTCATATCTTTATGAATCTGATATTTTAATCAGTGCCCTAAATGCTGAACTGTTTAAGATTCACGCTGCACTTGAAATTCCTTATTAACCTTATCTCAGTCTCAGGACCTAAGGTACTTCGAATAAGCATCAATATGGCAGTTGCATGATATTTATGGTTGAAGAGAAGAATGAGAACAAATGAGATGAAGAAAGGGAACTATCCTTCTGAGAGAACCCTAGATGGGGAGGGGGGAAGAGAGTTTGAAATGGACAGATAAAATGATGGATATAGAGGGAGAGTGGAGGAGATAGAGAGAGAAGAAAAGAGATTATTAGTGAGATTGAATTGGGAAAGTTCTGTCTTGAGGTTTTTGTGCTGAATGTCTAAAAGAATATTTAGGTATCTTATTTATATGTATACCTATAATCAACTTATTGAGCTTGGCTTGAAGTTGTGGTGAGTTGATCATAATTAATCGTGGGTTTTATTTTATATATTGTACAAGCATATATGGCCATGCAGTTTTAACTAGTTGAAATTGGTTTGCAAGTTGTTCGTCAGAGTCTAATTCAGCTTGCGTTTTGCTTAAAATCTGGAGCTTGATCTTTTGCAAAACTGAGTGCTTTCGAGCCTTAGCAGCTTGGTTTGCTTGCGTCAATTATCTTTTCCTCTGATCTGCAAACCATAAGTCCAATTTGGTGCTTTTTTGGCACTTAATAACTCACATTATTTTTAAGTCTTATCAGATGGTCATCTAGTCTTCAAAATTAGTTCTGTTATTTGCAACCAACTTGCCCATGTCAGCTAGGAGTTGCTCGCTATTGTCTAACTTGATCTCCTTAATCAGTGCTATCTCCTAATCCCCCCCCCCCCCCCCCC
>NW_017673062.1:58943-85310 GCF_001879085.1 Nicotiana attenuata | reverse complement strand
CCCTACTTTGTTCCCTTGATTTTTGAGCTCTAAGATGATATATTTGATATTCCTATATATGGTTTGACGATTCATAAAATTGTATCTATTCTCAGTTTCATAAGAAGTAATCCACGAATCATTAAGAGTAGGTATTCTATCATTAATATCAGGTATCTGTGTAAAATGTTTACTATGACATAATTTTTGTGTAGAGCAATTGAGTAGCAATTGTTTATATTTGCTTCCAAAGTTATACTGTATAACCGGTTTCGTCAACCTGTATTCCCATTGATTCTGCTGAACCGACTACCTATGAATGTTGGTTGTTGCATCATCCTTGCTTCTTTGTCAAGCAATTGATAATGAAAGTATACATCACTTTAACTAGTTATTGTGCTTTCAGCGTTTTGCTGCAGTGATCATGAGAATTAGAGAACCAAAAACTACAGCATTGATTTTTGCTTCTGGGAAGATGGTAAGTTTGAAATGACTTTTGATGCATTTGGTCTTAGCAAGTACTGACATTGTCACTGATCTAGTTGTTGGTTGGTTCAAATAGTTCTGGCAACCTAATTTGAATTTGTTCATGAACTTCTTATCTATGTTGCTTGGATAGGGGTGTGGGCACCTGACACGGGTTTTGATTTAGAAGTCGGATTCGTCATCACCTAACTTTTAGGATTCAGGGATACTCTTACGAGTATGGATGTGGGTGTTAAGATTCAAGAAGCAACCATTAAATGTATATTACCGCATATATAAGTATATATGTTGACAATTAATTGAAGTTAATAAATAAAAGCTAGTATAATTAAATTCTTTGTAAGCACTTAATATTTTGTTCATAAGTTATCTTGTATAATAGCAAAGTGTTCTAATACTTTATGTGATATACCCAAACTCAGTCAAACCGAATACCCCAATCAACCTATTCTTCTTCGCGATAGGTGTAATCAGAGCACCCAAGTTAGGTTGACTCAATCCAGTGTGGATCCCACACCCACACCCAAATCGTGTGGTATCGACATGGGTTTTAAAGGTTCTGAGCAGCATAGCTTCTCATTGTTATCCAGAAATGCTCATTTGTTATCTGCTTTCTGCTAAAACTCATGCCTTCTAATTGTGAATTTTATCTGTCGCAGGTCTGTACTGGAGCCAAAAGTGAACAACAGTCAAAGTTGGCAGCACGGAAAGTATGTACTAGTAATAGCTAGTATTGTATCCTTTATGATGAATCACCGGATCCTTTTCTAAGTTCAATGAATCAGACAATACTAATTTGGTTTAAGCATCAGTCTAGTATATTTCTTGAAAAGGTTCCGACTGTTCAGCAAGCTTTTTATGTCTTCAGTAGTTTTTTTAATATATTGTCAAGTTCTCGTTTTCATTTTGATTTGAAGTGCCTATCTTTCTTACGTTGATGTTTTCCTAATCTTTTTCAGTATGCTAGAATCATTCAAAAGCTTGGTTTTCCAGCCAAGTTTAAGGTAACCGCTTTTGCTCAGTTATTCAGTTTATTGAGATTTTATAGACAGATATACATATTCCTTTCCCTTATCCTGAATGTGAAAATGAAAATAAGGAATAGGAAAGAAGAAAAACTGCCTCTTCAAAGAAAAGGGAAGAATTTTTTGATGTTTCCATCCTCATTACTGCATTATTTACAGTTTTGGAACATTTTGTCCATCATAGAGTGCAAACTGTTTTCTAAAATTTTACCTCAGAGCTCAGAACTACACCTTGGATCTAATCCACTATAGTTGTACCTTACCTGTCAAGGCACCAATTTTCACGTGAATAAAGGCTTTTCCCATATACATAAATAAAAAAGACATTAAGTATATTAAGGGTGTCACCACAAAACAAAAATCAGAATAACGCTTTGAGCCTTCAGAGGGAGTTATCTATCCTGCAGACTAGTCTGGTGCTTTGATATTCCCTAGAACCAAGGCATAAAGTAGAATCACAACCTCAATCAACAAGTTGTGCAGTGAATACCCTATAACCCGCTGTTGAGCTGGGATATGTGCTTGAAGGCCTTCAGTACTCAGTTTGCAATGTTCTTGAAGCGGCTAAGAAATTATATGTTTTTTCAAGAATTGACACTTGTTTTGAAAATGCTTCAGAATGACTTAAAGCACTTTTAGGCATTGCTTCTCTTCTTTGTTTCTAGTTTTCTGGAAACAATACACAACTAAAGGAGAAGTTGTTACCAATTAATCCTAGTGTAGCTGTAATTTTGTTCTTTTTGTTGTTTCTGCTATATGTTTCAGTTATTTGAGTTGTTTTGCCCCGTTGTAGGATTTTAAGATCCAGAATATAGTTGGTTCTTGTGATGTTAAATTTCCTATTCGACTTGAAGGCCTTGCATATGCCCACGGTGCTTTCTCAAGTGTAAGTATTGACATATTGTATCATTATTTCTTAGTATTTATATTTTAGCGAATATCGTAATTGCAATGCCTGTTATACCTATAAGGTATAAGCCCTTCATCTAATTGATCTGAGGTTATTTGGTTGGGTTACTCTGTCAGACAAGAAACTTTTGCCTTCTTTCTATTTTTCAGTCTTCATATGTATTATCCTCTAATAATAACTTTAGCAGATCATGTTTTGAAATTTCGATGTATCGTTTCTCTTGAATTATTACTGTTGGAGGTATTGCTGACCTTTTTCCTCGACATCTCTTCCTATTTATCAGTTTTCATATGCAGTATTCTGCAATTGTAGTGGTAACAGATAAAATTTCCAGAATTCAATGTATCGTTGGTTTGAGATATTAGGTGTTGTTGACCTGCTGTCCATGTCAATTTCCCTGGATATATATGATATTTGAAATGCACGGAACTTCAAGGGTTCTGAATTTGTTTTGTAAAACTATGAGGTCAACAAAAGTTTTGGTAGATCAGAATAAGCAAGAAAGCATGAGAACAAAAATCTTTTCCTCGAATTGGTTAGGCCATTATTAACCAGAAAAATCACTAGGTCATGGTCCATGGTTTAACCATGGGTTAGCTGCAAATGGCGCCGAATTGAAGTGACAAAATCTGCGTCATGAATGAATTTTGATAAAGAATGATAAAGCTCAACTTAGATCTTGATTTGTGTCCAAGTAGCTCGAGTCCACTGAGTGGCAAAGAACCTTGTCTCTGACCAGAAAAGCAACCAGTACATAGTTCCTAGCGGTTGGCCCAGGTGGCGATGCTTGAGTTTCAGTACCTTGATATATTCATTAGTCATGACGTCTTAAATAGAATGTCAAAAGAACCATTTAGGATTTCCGACAGTATGTTGACTTGATATTTTTCCCTGTATTTATCATCTCCCATTTCTCTTGGTACAGTACGAGCCAGAACTATTCCCTGGATTAATATATCGCATGAAACAACCAAAAATAGTGCTGCTTATATTTGTTTCTGGGAAAATTGTCATCACAGGAGCCAAGGTAATACATAGTCTCTGCCTGTTTATGGATTCTTCACTAAAATTTCAACATGTTATGTTGGTGCTTTACCTTGCTCAGCATCTATTTCAGGTTAGAGATGAAACATATACTGCCTTTGAGAACATATACCCAGTTCTTACTGAGTTCAGGAAGAATCAGCAATGGTATGGCAATCGGTTGTTTGTAGATGCACATTTTTTTTTGGTTAATAAAATATTAGTCCATTAGTCAACAACAGGGTGTGGGGGTCTCATGACAGCTCTGATGAGATGGCTCAAACCCAGCTTAATAAACTGTAGTTTCGATGTCTAATTGGAGTGTATTCTGATGATACTCTTTTAAATATGTGATAAAAAGGGGTTAGTGCTCTTAGGTGCTGGGAAACCACTAGTTAGTACTTAGTGTGCACTATAATGTAAGGATACCAAGGCAAACCCATGGAAATACCCCTTATATTAAAGATAAATATACACTACGTAACTTTATTGCATTGGAAAAGACTATAATATGACTATCCTATGGACCACTCTTGTTCAATTTTTAGTGCTTATTTGTAGTAGATGCATTAGATGGCACGAAAAATGATTTAGTACATCCTGCTTTTGGATGGAATAGTGAACCCATTGATTGGTGAGATGAAAACTTAGATGCTTGTTGTAGTAGAAGATGCTTCTCTTTCCCTTTATGTTTAAAGAAGATAATTTATTTTTGTCATGCAACGTTGAAGCTCGTGTGGAGTTAACTTTTAGCTTTGAAAGAAAATCAGAAAAGAAAGATGAAATAGTACGGAGGGAGAAGATCATGAGTAGTTTAGAAAAGAGGGGCGGAGGTATTCTTTATTTGAGCACCATGGGCAATTGTAGGGAGCTCTGTTGCACTAAAGTGACTTTATAACAAGTAAATGTACTTATCAAAAAGAAAAAAAAAGGTAAATGTAGTTTGTTGCTCTATATTGGTAGTGAACTGATCCTCATCTTTATATTACTGATGTTGATTGCTCGCAGAGTTGAGAGACTGTTTCATGCAGTGGAGCATCTGCTATGACTGACTGCAGGGTGGTTCATATTTGGAGACGACTTTGTTTTTTCTCAACTGTAGATATTCTATAAATGAGGCATCAGCTTTTATGGTTTGTTTAAATTAAAATTGATAGGGTGGAACTTTAGGAGGATCCCGGTAACTGTATTACTTTTCACTTGTAGCATATCATAAATTTCAGTTTAGGGAGAAGAAAAAAAAAGAACCGGTCGTTGCTTCCTGATTTTCGTACTTGTTGAGTCTTAATGTTTTAAAGCGGCTTTTTGGTTTAGTTCTCCTCAGTTGGACCTGAAAAGTATTTTCCTAACTTGCCTTCTGTGTCGGAAGTTTTTCCCGCTCCTAAGTTATAGCTCTATGTACAAAAATATAGTTGCCTCTCAATACGGGAATCATCAGCTAACCCAACTTACAGCCTACACAATTTGAATGAATTGAGGAATACTCTTTAAGTTTTAACTGTGCATTAATTTTGCATAGACATGTTAATCTTGTGTTCTTATTCATGTTAATAGTTCCTTTATTTACCGCTACCACAATTAGCTTTTAAGCTTAGCTCTCAGGGTGCTGTCTTGACTGCTGGTCCTCGATGATCCGAAAAATGTAAACCAACGTCGATGTAGTTTGACTACTGTTTGAGTATATGAACACACCTTCATTGCCTGAGAGACTGTTCATAGATGCTAAGAAACATGAATCTTCCAAAAGTCGTTACCCTCAAAAAGATGAATATATTAGTTTGTTATAAAGGGAATTAAGGTGTGTGCTCCAACAGGAGAAACGTTCATACTTTTCATTAAAAATGACTTTTATTATACCAACCATATAGGTAAATATTTCCTAGCAGTAAGTTGTTTACTAACAATCTATTTAGTATGTAAAAATAAAATACTCCTTTTGTTTCAATTTAGATTATGTATTTTGCTTATCAAGAGCTAATTTAACTAAACTGTTTAATTGAATTAGTTTAACTTACTATTTTAAAATTCACATTTAAATATTCAAAAACTATTCAAAAAATACTATAAGTTGTAATTTTTCTCATGTCAATATAATTAAATTATAGTAATGTTTTAAAATGATGGTAAAAACTTATAAAATTTTATTTTCGATAAACGAAATTCAATGACTCAGTGGAATCCCACTAATGGGGTCTGGGAAGGATAATATGTACGCAAGCCTTACCCCTATCTAAAGAGAGTAGAGAGGTTATTCCCGATAGATCCTCGGCTCAAGAAGATATCGATAAACGAAATATGTCATCTACGAATGAAGGGAGTAATACTTTTCCAAACTTTCAATGTCGTTGAAAGAAAGAACGGGGGAGGGGTCAAAATTTGATAAAACTACTTATGGATGGCCAGGAGCACTTTCGAGCAACTCAAACTGTAGTACAATAAATGAGACTTCATTTTCCTTTTTCACCAATTACCTTTATATTGATGGGTCATAAGAAGGCCATGTAAGATTCAAATAACGCAGCTTATGCACCAAAACAGAGAGCAGCGAGCCAGTACTAGAATGAAAGGAGTAACGGAATGTAGATTTTCTTTGAATTGATTGTTATTAGCTGTAGAAATAACAGGGAATGTTTTGTACTTGTATGTTAATACAGAACACCCAATCATGAACTACACAATGCATAAATTAGTTGAAATAGCAATCTAGTGTGGCACTGGCTCCACATAAGTGGAAGAGCATTAGTAATTCACAGTAGATTTGATTGCATCCAGTATCTGCAAGCAAAAAAAAGCAGGACTTTAGTCGGACTCAGGGTGAAATCTTGTTAAAATATCATGGTATAGCCAGTTTTCACACTGGTCAATGAAAAATAGCCAGCGTTTATCAAGTCAATAAAAAATAACCGCTATTTTTCTGCAACAGGGACCGGTCCAGTATAATATACGGGAGTTCTGGTGCATTTGTGTACGAACTCCAGCATATTATGCTGGACCGGTATACTTTGCTAACTCCTGTAAAATTTGCAGGAGACTGGAGCACCAGTGCTCCAAACTCCAGTATATTATACTGGACAATTATACTTGCTGGAACTCCCGTAAAATTTGCGGAGTTCCAGCATAGTTATCCTGGAACTCCCGTAAAATTTACGGGAGTTCAAGCATACTTATGCTGGAACTCCCGTAAAATTTGCGGGCGTATTTTTCCGGATTTTGAACAGTGTTTTCGCTCAGATTTAAAGTGGCTAAATTTCGATGACTTTTGAAACTTGGCTATTTTTCAACGACCAGTGGTAAATCTGGCTATTTTTGAATTTCTCCCTGAAATCTTTTGAAAATGAAAGAAGGTTCAAGCCCAGTTACCTTGTTCTTTGTAGGCAAGTAAAAGGGTTCAAAGACGAGGGGAAAAGGAGTATCCAACCCACATACTCTGGCCACTGGAGCTTCTAACTGCAAAACCACTCACATTTTAAAAAAATTAGAAGTACTTCATTTCGTACGTCTTAACAAGACATTGGAACATGAGAAAATCATAGGAATATGAGAGCACACAGATGCAGATGGAGTCTGTGTTTAATAGATTCAACTGAAGTATATTGACAAAAAACCTGTGTGTGTGTGCGTGCATGAAACCACTAAGACAACAACAACAACAACAACCCAGTATAATCCCACTTAGTGGGGTCTGGGAAGGGTAGTGTGTACGCAGACCTTACCCCTACCCTGGGGTAGAGAGGCTGTTTCCAAATAGACCCCCGACATCCTTCCCTCCAAGAACTTCCCACCTTGCTCTTGGGGAGACTCGAACTCACAACCTATTGGTTGGAAGTGGAGGTTGCTTACCATCAGAGCAACCCCTCTTGTCATAACATGAAACCACTAAGATTTCACTAAATATTAAATTTTGAACCTATCATTTCAAAAGTATAATGAATTCAGTGTTAAAAACTTTAAATGTTAGATTCATTAAGGTTAATCCTGGTTCTGCCTCTTGGAACATAGAACTCATGGCATTTTCTATTTGATAAAAAGAGATTGGAGAACTAAAATGCTCATACTAGAACTGCTAGCTTCTTGCAGCATGTTCACGTTCATACTATTTACTGTCATCCTCAACTAACAGAAGGGCCTTACTAAAACACCCCTATCCAAGGCAATCACCTCTAATATATAAATTATTCATGTGCACAGCAAAGCATATTGATACCCAAACAAGGTTCCAATTCATAAAGCACTTCTGGTTTAAAACAGGACCCAGTAACTGAACCTGAGATAAGGCATGTGGAAAATACTTAAACTTTTAGCTAACCCAGTAACCCAGATGCTAGACAACACTGACAGGTTCAGTAGCCTCACCCACTCACACAAGTAAGATATGACCCAGTAAATGCTTTGCATTTTTCCAAACAACCAAGGTGCCACTCATTATTCCTTAAGACTGCTTGCTTTAACTATGTTTCACAAATCCAAAAGCACAGAGGGCACATGACCTTGCCTATGAGTTATAGGGATCCAGGAAAGAAAAGGAAACTAACATAAGTCTACAGAGACCTAAAATAAGGAAATACTTACTCTCGTAAAGCAACGTTCAACTATAGATGCAGAAATTTCAGCACCAAATCCACCTGTCACAGGAGCTTCATGACTAACCTACAAACCAGAAAACTTCCAGTAAGTTATTTAATTAGGATGATGTTACCTCTTCAATTCCGTAAAGCATTGCTTAGAGTACTCACCAGAAGCCTTCCTGTCTTTTTGACAGAAGCCTCTACTGTTTCCTTGTCCCATGGTATTAAAGTTTTAAGGTCTATCAGTTCGCATGAGATCCCTTCCTATAGAATATAGGTATTTAGAAGCTGATAAGTAATCAGGAGAAGTACATAAGAGGTACAGCTGAAAGATTAACTGATAGATATGATACAATACCAAGTGTGAGAAAGAAGTTTGAGCATGCAAAAACCAAGGACAATAACAGATCTACTAGAAACTAGTATTCACCTTTGCAGCTTCAATGCATGCCTGCTCCATAGTAGATAGCTGAGCTCCCCAACCAACTAATGTGATATCACTACCTTCCCTGATGACCTGCATTTTAGCATGCACTTCAGATTTTTTTGATAAGATAATGGTAGCATGCTCTTCAGCTTTCAAATTCATAATAAACAATTAAACAAGACATCATACCTCTGCCTCGGAGAGAGGCAACATATAATCATCTTCAGGAACTTCTTCAACAGCCATCCGGTAAAGCATCTGAGATTGATACAGACATATTCAATGATCTTCCTGCAGCAAAGAGTATTACGAGGAAGGAAAAAGAGATTACCTTTGGCTCAAAAAAAACTACAGGATTTGGGTCACGTATGGACGACAACAGCAATCCTTTTGCTTGATGTGGACTGCGTGGGATGACCACCTTACACAAATAATTGCACAAAAAGTTGTCAAAGGTATGCATTCAATTCTGTAAGGGAAAATTAGTTCATCTGGTTTCTAGAGAAACTATATCAAGAATTTCAGGAAAAGTAAATATAAATAGTTATTCGCAGAATCCCTTTAGGAGGAGAAACTATAAGCAAAAAGGTGACAGAGAGGGAAAAGCGAGCATATAGAAGATACTAAAGGAATCACGGAGCTTGGTGCTTCAATTAAATCAAGAAAGGGAAACAAGCAACCTCAAAAAATAATCAGTCAACAATCCAACCAACGCCCATGATGGTGATGGCTCACGAATGGAGAAACTCAATCTGTGTACTGTATTTGGAGAATAGCGATTTTTCTCATTTGCAGGGAAGAACTTGACAAACAAATATTGGATATCCATCTTGGAGACTTATCAAAAGAAGAAGAAAAATAAAAAGAATGTCCGTCTTGTAGAGATGGAAAACTTTGCATGTGTTGCTAGCATCCTATTTGAACTCACATTGCCAGTACTAAACCCACATAAATGAGGACTGGCATAAGGCAACGACCAGCTAAAAGAAGTCAATTTATGCGAAATCTTCACCATACTAAATGCGTCGAGATGTGCTCTCCTGGGTACATGCTACATCGGCACCTGGGCATGATGGGAAAAAAGAAGGAAAAGTGTTCCATCACCTCACCACTTGGATGTCAGCAGTGGCAGAGCCACCTTCGTCCAAGGGGTGTAAATTGACAACCTTTCGCCGGAAAATTACTATGTTGCTAGGTAATTTTTTTAATTTATGTGTATACACTATATGTAGAATCCACTTGGCTTCTTCGTGTGTTTACTTGTTTATATTTTGACTCCCCTTAATAAAATATCTTGGCTCCGCCACTGGACCCAAGAAAGTATAAGTAAGGGTGCCAGTTATGGACGATATGGGCAAAGAAGTGGGTCCCACACACTTGCCACGCGAATTTAGGTTCGTTGACAGATAAGATAATAAAAATTACTAGATACCTTAATGAGGAGGATTGATATTGCGTTTTTATAAATTATGGTAAATGTATGAAAATTATTTTAGCACCAGAACTTAAGAATAAAGTTGTAGAACGAAAAAGGAATGGTGATAGGGTTATTTCAATAACACTAGCACATGGAAAGGAGTCAATCACATCAATAGTGCCGATGCTCCGTAAAGAATTAAAGAGGAAACTAGACATGTAATATGGTGATTTTGAGAAAAATCATGCAAAAGGAACCTGACAAGTGTAAGATGCAAAGAAAGACGTGGGATACCTTTATACCAGGAACATGGCAGAAGAAAGATTCAGGGGATTGTGAGTGGTAATGCCCGCCATGTCCAACAGCTCCATAAGGTGCTCTTATAGTTAAGCCTGGAAACCATGAAGCAGCTCAGCATCTTGAAACTTAGATAAAATGATGAAGTGCAATAAAGTCATATGTTCTTTAATTACCTCCGCAGTTGAACTGATTACCACTCCTATATCTGAATTTCGCAGCTTCATTGACGATCTACAAAATGAAAAATCTGACAGTCAATAGATGTCATGCCGATATGCTAGTACATGACTCGGCGAAGATGCATACCTGATCGAAAGCAGGAAAAATATAATCTGCAAATTGAATTTCTGCTATAGCTCGATTGTCCTGAAATTTAAGGAAGCAAAAAAAATAACAATATCAGCAAACAGTTAACAACTATTTAGCTTTCAGTATTTAGTGCTCAGAAGCTGACCATTGCAGCCAGACCAATAGCAAATCCAACTATGCCCTGCACATCAAAAACCATTAGTGGATACACTTCTTCACACAAGAAAGTAATTTGGGATGGCGGAGGAACCAAATGGTCAGGTTCTTATGCACCACACATTGTGTCAAATGAAATATATGCTGAATTTCTTATTATTAAAACAAAGAAACAGCTGGTATTAGCTCAGGTCTTTCACCCAGAAAGGGCTAGAGCGGATGTGGAATATAGTAGATGAGCTACAGATATACCTGCTCACATAAAGGAGTGTTAAAAACTCTCTGTTTTCCAAATCGGTCAGCTAATCCAGTAGTGCAACGAAAGACACCACCGAAACCAACATCTTCTCCAAATACATAAGCACTGAGAAGAAAATTCATCTTTCGTCAATGAACCATAAACAAGCACATAAAAATTGCAAGTAAAAGGGAACAGGCCGGCAAAAGCATAATCTATTATTGAGCATGAGTAGATCCAGCTGAAATGGTCAGCATTACTTGAAGAAGTTTGGATGTTATTTAGATGCAATCTAAAGAAGGATACTAGGATTTGCATGTCAGCGTCAACTAATATTCCAAAGTTAAGCTGGAAGCGACTGGTAACTCCTATGAAGGTAAGGAATGAAAAGCTGAAGCCTCAAGCTATCATCCTTATACTTCTGGAGAAGCTTAACGGTAATGCATTGTTGCATTACTTGTAAATACTGTTCTGGGAAAACAAAACAGGTATTCTTGAGATAACACAAACGGTACAGTTATTTGTGGGAACGACATACCCTTCCCCCCACTACCACCCCCTTCTTCATTCAACCACTCTTATCCATTCATGTCTCGGTGCTTAAAATTAGTTGTGATGCAAAGTACATAGCAAATGACAAATGATGCATACATGAGATTGGTCAAAAGCATTCACATAACTGATACAAAAACATGAAGAGAATAGATAGCCAATAATAAAACTTGTT
Organism: Nicotiana attenuata; assembly: GCF_001879085.1. NCBI lineage: Eukaryota > Viridiplantae > Streptophyta > Magnoliopsida > Solanales > Solanaceae > Nicotiana > Nicotiana attenuata. Next base: position 73,748 of record NW_017673062.1, on the reverse strand, counting down.
GGATAATTTATCAAAAAATACAAAAATATAAAAGAAAGGGACTAGTTCTGTTGGAAAATTTATCAAAAAAATACAAAAATATAAAAAGATTGGACTAGTTCTATTTCTTAAGGTCATTTGACCAGTCTTTGATCAGTATAGTGTATAGACTAACTAAATTATGTGCAAAAATGAAAATTTTAGACTTAAAAGTAAATATCACATACTTATGACCCTCAAAATGAGAATTGAGGGGTGGTATTAAAAAAAATCAGTTTAACGAAAAGATAGCTTCTTGGCTTTTTGCTTAGAAACTGTATTTGTACAAGGAAAGGAACTTGCTTTCTCCACCTTCTCCAACTTGAGCTTTTCACTATAAAATCTTTGTTGACAATTCAAATTATCCATCAGTATTATTCCCGAATAACTTAAAGATTGTATTTTTCTCCTTTGTCTATTTCTTTTTTCCCCTTTTCCTCCATCCACATAGTTTATAAGTACAGTACTAGTAATACTTTTTGTCTTTTGTTAATCAAGCAAATTAACAACAACGTACTACCACCTTCCCTCTTTCTCTTCCCGTTGAGAGATAGACTGATCTAGGGACAGGAAAACTTCACAACTTTTTCGTACACTTACCAAAAAAGGAAATTGGAAAAATAAAAATACAATTAAAAAAAGATACCGAGGATCAGAGTCTAAGGCGATGTGAAGAGCTTGATTAATAGCAGTAAAAAGGTTGACAGATTTGCTGGGACTGATTCCTTCACTTTTCTTCAGCGTCTGATCAACTGCTGACGAAAATCCCCTACTACGATTTTTCGAAGAAATTGAAGCCAATTTTCCAATTCTTCTGAAACTGCTTGCCATTTTTATGTAATTTTTACAAGAATTAAAACTTTCAGAACAACAATATGTTTATTTGGAGAAAGTGAAAATATATTGAGCTAAATATGTGAGGAAGAAGAGGAGTGTTGAAGTTGTATTGAAGAGAATTTATTAGAGTTTGGTATGGGACAAAATGACATTAATAAATCTACACATGGTCCACGTTCATAGAGATTATCCTATACACTTAGCCTGTTTATTTGTACTATAATGGCAGCCGTCAAATCATTTTGATTTGGTTTTAGTAAAGAATTTCGCAATGGATAAAATTAAAGGAAATAAATTTATTTCAAAATTAAATAGCATTACCATAACGAATTAGTGCAGTACTTTTAAGTTTAATACCAATTTGTACGGTAGAATAAATCGGTTACTAAGATTATTTGACTTTGACTTTTATATATATATATATATATATATATATATATATATATATATATATATATATATATATATATATATATATATTGAAGAATTGTAATTTCGACAATGGTGAAAACTCTTTCACACTTAAAATGAAGAACTTTTCATGAACTTACCTCACTCTTTCACTTAATGAAATTTTTTGGTTAACTATTGTACTAATCTATTTTTACAATTTTATGCGAAAAGGTCTAAATTTATTTATTTATATTTGTCCTGCGTTAAAAGTCGAAATAATAATTAACACAAAAGATAAGTTATGTGTCTAATGTGTGGCTTAACTTAAACCAATGACCTAAAAGGAGTATATTAACTCTGTCTGGCGATTGAAATATGAGAATAAAGAGGGAGATATGTGGTGGTTCACTATTAATTTTGTAATGGAAGAGGAAAAAAATGGTAGCAATCTAGTAAGCTCGTGGTCAGAGGAATCTCCCACGGCGGTTGTGATTTGTTATTTTAAAGGGGTTTTTGATGGGAACGATGAGTAAAGTGGCTGAATCTAGCAGTGTGGCTCCAATGGTGTGTTAACAATGGTATGATGAGGGTTGTGGGATGACGAGTGGATTGGATGGGGAGAGAGCTGGTAAAAAAAAGGTGGGTTAAGAAAAATACTAGACACGTGGCGAACTCAAGTGCTAATTAAAGAGTTTAGAGGTTAATTAAACTCAAATAATTTTCATGTAGGAATAAGGGCGAATATATGCCATTTTCGTAATAGCAGAGGTAATGATCGACCCTAATTTTTAACAAATGATAAATATAAACTATTTCGTAACGTGCAGTGATAACTTGCATCTTTTTCCTTATTACACAAAGTACTTTTGGTTAACATGTTTGTAGAGAAAGATGTAACATAACATAAAGAAAAGAGGGTAGTTATGTAATTTTCTGATATTAGTTAAGTTAGTTATTAACCTCTAATCCTAGCTATTAGAGTCAGTTAGAGAAAACTAATTACACGTGTATAAATACCTCACCTATGTGTACATATTAGACTAATGAAATGAAATCATCTCCCTCTTCCCTACACGCTCCTCTCTATCTCTCTGCTTCTCTCTTCTTTACTCTCTTCTTCTATATTCTTCAAACTGGGATAAAACCCAGTAATTAGTTCATGGTATCAGAGCTTCATCAAGTTGATTCACAAAGCTTGAAATTCGATTCTGTTCTTCTTCATTTCCGCAAAATTGTTCAAAGCTTAAGTTGATAGTTCAATTTCTTGAAGAATCTTGCTATGGCGATTGATGATCAATCTGTTCTACCAGAAAATCAGACTGCAAATTCAAGTCAAGGAGGCTTGCATGCACCTGCTCCAGGAATCGATTACAATCACCCCTTGTTCTTGAGCCCATCAGATGTAAGTGGTATACAAATCATATCTTTTCAATTAACTGGCATTGAAAACTATTCTCTTTGGTTTCGATCCATGAGAATGGCTTTGTTAGGAAGAAACAAGTTGGTATTGGTTGATGGAACTTGTTCCAAAGAAAGTTTCCCAGAAAGTATGTGGAATCATTGGGAAAGGGTAAACGCAATTGTGTTCTCTTGGTTAATGAATTTTGTTAGTAGTGGCTTACTTGGGGGTATAATATATGCCTCAAGTGCTCAAACTGTTTGAAATGATTTGCATGAAAGATTTGATAAAATAGATGGTTCAAGATCTTACAATTTACATAAAGAAATGCCACACTTAGCCAAGGAACTGCATCTGTGTCTGCATATTTTTCAAAACTTAAAGACTTGTGGGAAGAGTTTGAGGAATTGGTTCCTGCTTCTGGGTGTGATTGCCCAAAATCAAGAGACTTTGTGGTTCATTTGCAAAAATTGAAATTGTTCCAATTCTTGATGGGGTTAAATGACTCCTATTGTCAAGCTAGAAGTCAGATTCTATTGATGAGTCCTATGCCAACTGTTAACCAAGCATATGTTATGGTAATCAGTAATGAGAGTCAAAAATCAGTTGCAACCAATGTTGGTTTACTAGGAGCAAATGCCACGTCTGTAACTGGACAATATGATGTGGCAATGTACACCTGGAGGAAATTTTCAGAAACCTAGGAAGAATTTCGATCTATTCTGTGATTTTTGCAAAATGAAAGGTCACACTAAAGAGAACTGCTACAAGATTGTAGGCTATCCTCCAGAATACAGACCAAAAAAGAGGAGTAACAATACTCATGGTGCATATAATGCTCTGTCTGAAATAAGTGTACAGAACAATCAGCAGCCAAGAGGAAATTGGAATAAGAACCATTTACAGAATGCTCAGTTGACAAATAATGATGTAAGTACCAATAGCTCATAGAGTATTGGGCAAGTGAACAGTACTCCTTGGATGGGCAACTGCACATTCACCAAAGAACAGTATGATCACATTGTGCGACTTCTAAGCAAAGAGAACTCAACTTCTGCTGCAGCAACTCCATCAGCTAATGCAGCAGGTATACCCTGTGCTTTATTAGCTTGTGATAGTTTACAGGAGTGGATAATGATACAGGGGCCACAAATCATATGGTAGCTGATCTAGAGCTATTGAATACGGCTTCATTAGTTCAAACAAGCCATCCAAAGAAAGTACATCTGCCTAATGGAGAAACTACTCAAGTTACTCATATTGGAACTAGTACTTTATCAGATAAAAACACAATAACTAATGTGTTTTACATTTCTCAGTTCAAATATAATCTTCTGTCTGTTTCTAAAGTAACTAAGGAACTGAAATATTCAGTTGCTTTCTTCCCTGAATTTTGTGTGTTTCAGTAACTCTTTAGTGGGAGGGTGAAAGCGACTGGTAGAGAAGACAGTGGTCTTTACATTCTCAGCAGACAAACAATACCAGGAAGTAATGCAATTAGTCTAGCTACAAAGGAGACAAAATTCAGTGAAGAAATTAGCTCAAGAGATATAGACCATTGGCATAGAAGGCTTGGTCATGTGTCTATTACTGTTCTCAAGAAGTTAATGTCAACAAAGGCACAAGATATATCTACTAAAATAGCCTTATGTAGTGTATGTCCTTGTGCAAAGCAAACAAGACAACCATTCCCTATCAGTAGTATTAAAGCAACTACTAGCTTTGAATTGGTTCATATGTTTGTGGGGACCTTACAAAGTACCTACTATGGATGGTAACAGATTTTTCTTAACTGTAGTTGATGACTTCACTAGAATGACATGGATATTCTTGCTGAAAATGAAGTCTGATGTGTGTGTGATTATACAATAATTTTTTGCTTTTGTGAAAACACAATTTGAGACAACAGTGAAAACAGTTAGAACAGATAATGGTTCAAAATCTGTTAAATCAGTGTGTGGAAATCTGTTTAACAATCTAGGAGTAATTCATCAAAAGACATGTCTTTATACTCCTCAGCAAAATGGAGTATCTGAGAGAAAACATAGACACATCCTAGAACTTACTAGAGCTAGCAGATTTCAAGCTGAAATACCTATCAAATTTTGAGGATATTGTGTTCTTGTTGCAGTCTATCTTATTAACAGACTGCCTAGTTCTGTTATTGATAATAAAAGCCCATATGAAAGACTGTATAGTAGAAAACCAACATTGCAACATCTTAAAGTCATAGGTTGTTTGTGTTATGCAAAGATAGTTCAACAAAATGACAAACTAATGCCTAGATCAAGACCATCTGTACATATGGGATATGCTGCAGCTCAAAAAGGATACCTACTATATGACTTGATAGATAGATTATTTTTTGTAAGCAAAGATGTTCACTTCGGGGAAGACATTTTTCTATTTAGAAACAAGCAAGACAACAACAGGTCTTTATTTGTTCATCCCAACATAGCAGAATTCTTAGTTCACACTATAGATTCAAATACATATACTACAAGTATGCATACAACTCCACAAGAAGTTGACTTCACACAAGCTCACACACAGCATGCTGAACCTGTTCCTGAAGAATCCCTACATCCAACTACTCAACAGATATCAGTCGCACAACCATCAATAGCTCAAGCACCACAGACTGCTCCTACTAGTCTCTCAGACCAAGCAGATATTAGAAAGTCAGGTAGAGAAAAGAAACTACCTATATGGATGAAAGATTTTGTTTCACAAAATACTCAACATGATGAACCTTATGCCATATCAAAGTTCTTAACTTATGAAAAGTTAACTTCTAAGTATCAAGATTATTTGACAGCTGCTTCAAACATTATTGAGCCAACCTTCTATTCAGAAGCTGTGAAAGATCCTAAGTGGGTGGATGCAATGAAGGCTGAGATTGAAGCTTTACAAAACAACCACACATGGGACATAGTAACACTGCCTAATGGCAAGATTCTAATAGGGTGCAAATGGATTTATAAAATCAAGTACAAGGCATCAGGTGAAATAGAAAGATTCAAAGCCAGGTTAGTAGCCAAAGGATTCAGTTAAAAGGAAGAAATAGAATATCAAGAAACCTTCTCTCCAGTAGCTATAGCTGCTACAAGACACTGGAATATCTATCAAATGGATGTTTATAATGCCTTTTTACAAGGAGATTTTCTTGATGAAATCTACATGACTCTACCACAAGGATTCACAAGTCAAGGGGAGAATAAAATGTGGAGACTTGTTAAATCCTTGTATGGTTTAAAACAAGCTCCACGATAATGGAATGCTAAGCTAACAGAAGCATTACTAAGCTCTCAATTTCAGCAAAGTCAATACGACCACTCTCTGTTCTTTAAGAAGACTACAGAAGGTATCATAATGATTTTGGTCTATGTAGATGATATGCTTATTACTGGTGACTGTCTGAAGTTAATAGAAGAAACCAAAGCAAATCTGCAACAGTCTTTTAAAATGAAAGACTTAGGAGAATTGAAATACTTCTTAGGTATAGAGTTTGCTAGATCAAAACAAGGAATACTTATGCATCAGAGAAAATATGCTTTGGAACTTATTTCTAAAACAGGTCTTGCAACTGCGAAACCAGCAATTACACCACTGGATGTCAATATGAAGCTCACAACAACAGAATATGATGAACATCTCAGGAAAACTAAGCCTGCTACATCGTTAGATGAAGAACTGATAGATTCAACTCTTTATCAAAGACTGATAGGTAAACTCCTATACTTAACAATGACAAGGCCAGACATTTCATTCAGTGTACAAGTACTAAGCTAGTTTCTTCAAAGACCAAAGAAGTCTCCCATGGACGCTGTGAACACCTAATTTTTGACCACACCGCAAATCCTATACTACTTTAGTGTAAATATTTCTTTTAGGTCTAATCTTAATATTTTAAATTTTTTATCTTACTCTTAATTGTTCTTATTTGAGAAAGATTAAAAAGCTAAAAAAATATATTCACATTCTTAGAATATAAAATTTATTCCTATATATATGTGTGTGTGTGTGTTTTACATTCTTTTATTTAGTTAAAAAAAAAAGAGGGTTAAGAAAAATTATTTAAAAAAAAAAAGCAACAAACGAAAAAAAAAAGTAAAAGTAAAAAAGTAGTAAAACAAATAATACAAAAGATCTGACACTCACGTCTCACTCCTCACATCCCCATTTTAAAACAAATAACCCCCACTCCTCACGTCCTATTCCCAATTCCCCACTCACCCATGATCTTGTACACACACGATCACTACACACATTTTATATATAACTCACACACTGCACAAAAAAAAAAGAGAGAAAGGGGGAAGATCTTGGAATAAGAAAGAAAAGAACGGAAAAAAAAAACAAAGAAGATCCAAAAACAAAAGGAGAAGAGAGAACAAAAATATAAAAAAAAAAGAAGAACAGAGGTAGTGAAAGAATAAAAGACAAGAGAAAGGACTGCGCAAGTAAAGAAAGAGAGTTTGGAGACGGAGTTCAGGGTTTTGTTCGCGGTTCCGAATTCAAGGTTCTAGAAAAGTTAGCATTGCTAGCTTTGGAAATCAGTAGATTGTGGCTGTGATTTTATTGTAAAGAAGCTTCACATTACAGGTTTTCTTCTAATCTTTTGTTTAATCTATTTTAAGGTGTTTGTTGGAACATAAACTGTAAATAGCTATTTTATAAGAATTAAGATCTATTATGAAGTTGTTGTGTTGCTATAGTTTATATCTCATTTATTATTGGAGTGGTATTTGAATTTTTATTTTTCTCTTAATCCCTGTTGTGTATTTAAAATATTATTCCTTGAATCTTGAGTATGTAAGTATTTTTTTTTATTTACTGTTTTGGCTAAAACATTGTCTTAGTTTTTTTTTATGTTAGAATAATATCATTGTTAAGTGGGTAAGAATAGTTCAAACAATAAAATTATATCTTATGCCATGAAATTTATTAATAAGAAGTACAGAACCTAAAGATCAAGTCCATCATGAGTTTTTATTTTAAGTTTATTAATTTGCGGCAATACCACTTTCTAAAAAAAACTTTTTTTTACTTCCCTTCAAGAGTTCATGTAAAATCCTTGTAGCCTGTTTGGGTTTGGAGTTTATTTGAAATTTTCCTTTTATGAGTTATTTTAAATTTTTTATTTTTCTTAATTTTTTGCATAAAAACTCACGTCACACATTTTAATGGAAGGTGTGATATTTCCATCGATTAGTTTTCTTAGTTTTAAGTTGATCTCTTTTTACAATGTGACTAATAGTGAATATCTTATTTGGTTCAATTTGTAATGTAGTTTCCTTTTTTTTTCTTCATATTCTTTTGTTTTATCATGCTTGGATTCCAGTTTGGAATTGTTGGGACATTTATTCTTTTATTTTTGTGTGATGTTGATACCGAAAGAATGCGTTTATGGGAGAATTCGCCATAGACATTCCAAGAGATTGGGCTATATAAAAACTAATTGTGAGGGGGCGAAATGAGTCATTAACTAATTCAAGACTCGTTCCAATAATAATAGTATATAATTATATATCTCGAAATCTAAAAGATATTATGCTAGTAACCCATGTGTTCTTATCGAATCTTGGATTGATATGATTAAATAATTAAAAAATCGTGTGCGTATTCTGCGTCTCGATGCCTTTAGATTTAAATAGATATGTTATAACATGTTTAACATTTAATTTCTAAGAAGTACCTCGTATGCATTCCACATCTAGGTCAAAAATAATTAATAAAAAAATATTAATAAATTAAGTGAAGTGATAATAGACAAGCCATAAGCAATAAAGTACAAGAATAGTCAAGATTGATTTAAGCCGAACATTAGTCAATAAAAGCGACCGTGATAGAACACGGGACTCGAGGGATGCGTTCGCGCAACTTCAACCAAACTTTCTTAATAAATCAACAAAAGCGTTATTAATCGTGGACACGTTCGCGCGACATGATTTTTGACGCGCCAAAAGAAAAGAGTATACGTACGCATAACTCAATTCTTTAATTATGAATAATTTAAGCAATTAAAACGGTAAAAAGGTGAATGCACATAGGTTTAAAAACACGTAATTAAATAATTTAAGCCAAGTATAAATTTTTAAGCGACCGTGCTAAAACCATGGAACTCGGGAGTGCCTAACACCTTCTCCTGGTTAACAGAATTCCTTACTCGGTCTTCTGTGTTTCGCAGATTTAATCAGAGTCAATTTCCTTGAATTGGGATTTTAAAATAATCAATGTGACTTGGGACACCAAAACTCAATTCCAAGTGGCGACTCTTTGAATTAAAATAAATTAATCCCTTTTCAAATAATGTCACTTTAAATTGGAAAAACTCCTTTTCTTTCCTATCATCCCTCGGGAAAAAAGGAGGTGTGACAGCTCTGGCGACTCTGTTGGGGAAATAAGAATTCGAGCTTGTAATGTGATCTATACTTGGCTTTATTAATTTGATGTTATTACTGTGTTTTTGCCTAATGTGCTAATTGCCGCTTATTTACAGCTTTTGATATATATTTTGAATTGCTATTAAACTGTCTTCTTCGCCTCCCTTCTGAGTCTTCTGAATTTATGGTGCACACGTGCGCGTGCCCACTTTTCTGTTAGAAGTCATACCAATTAAACGATGGCTGGGTCAAGTAACTAGGCCGGGTAGACTTTCGTGCTCCCGGTACGTTGCCCCCACCTCGGCTCGAGCTGTCCGCTTGGGTAAGCCAGGTCTAAAACACTCCCCCAGGATTTAAACCTAGCATAAGATAACCTCATGCCGGATCCCTAGTAAGAACGTTTGTTTGCATCATGTGCATTTGACTTTGGGGACTCAACACAGGGGTTGGGTCCGTCTAGGACAGGTGTACCCGAGAATTGGCAAGATCATCCTGATGCATCTTATGTGCTACTTGTGCATTATGTTTGATTCGGCTTGTGCATGTTGACCGGCTTCTAAAAAATAATTAAAATAAAATAAAATATAAAAATTGAGGTAAAACTAGAAGTGAGAAAATAGGAGAGGAAATTTTACCCGGTTTTGAAAATTCAGTATTTACCCCAAAAGATTATTACAAAATAAGCCTAAATTTTTCAAAAAAAAAAATGTGTCACCTTTCCTGAAACATATACGCAACTACCGCGGGTCTGATTCTCACCGGATGTGAATACGTAGGAACCTCCATAGGGTTCGCCCCCATTTTTACAAAAAGAACTAAAAAAAAAGGGAAATTGTCTAAGTATTTTTTTTTTAAATAAAAAACAACAAAGCAGACCCAGCTTCGGTTAATCCACAACGTTTTGTCGGAATAGCCTTAGAAACAACTTCAAAATTTCGAAGGGCTATTCTCGCATAAAGAATGGACATGTCTGTCAATTGTGGCATCGCTTTTACCATCATGCCCATCCCAACATTAAGTATATCTTATTGGAAGTATGAAGGGGCGTCACCATAATTACAAAAAGCCATACCCTATCTTTGAATTTTTTAAATAGTTATAAATTCTATACAAAAGAATTGTTTTACAAAACGGATGCATTAGTTCTGTCTTTTGAGGCTAGTATAACCCTAACCTTAATCACCCACAGGCTCAGCAAAATGAGCACTCTCCAGAACACACCGTTGATGGTTGTAGATGGTTTTTTACTCACAGCTTCAGATGTGGTGGTATGACTATGAGAAGATGGTCAGAAATGGGCACTAGATATTTGGGAGCACTCACAGATATTATGAAGTTAAACACCACGCGTCATGATTTGTGATTTGATTGGGCACTAGTGACTTTTTGGGACCCTGTTCACATTGTCTTCCGCTTCTCTGATTTTGAGCTTAACCTCCTACTTTAGAAGAGCATACTGGATATTCCGATATTTGGCAGGGATTTGAGAAAACAGAAGCTAGTTATTCCCGTAGGCTCTTCTGTACACCGATTCTTGTCTTAGATCGGCCTCTGTGCACCTGAACGCTCAGTTAATCATAATCAGACAAGACCAACTGTGTTCAACACGGAAGTACGATCTATTGATGACCATAAAAATATTTGATCTACCTTGCCTATTATTACTTACCGTTCGGCCTCACAAGATCATATGAAGTGTTGTAGTATATATTCATGAATTCTAAGTGCGGCAGCGTAATTGGCAATTCTTTTGATTCTCTTTTAATGGAAACCCTTTTTCTAGCCATCGACGAAGCAAGAGTGAACAAACCACAATTCTCGATGTGCAGTATTCATCGAGTACGCTCGCTTCGGTCTTGTCATAGTGCGTTTTTAGGGATCGATGGTCTGTCCCTAAACAAAGATGCGATCGCATTGACATTGCAATAGCAAGGTGAGCTATACACGGTCCTGCTCCACTACACTCAACATATATAAGATATGCATTCACCTATCTGCGTTCGTCTGCAACACCATTCCTTTGCATCAACATATCTATCGTGCTGCTCTGCTCCATGATATCTGCTAAATGATTCAAAGTTTGGGCGATCAGCAAATGATTTTCCGAATGCTTGTGGTGTTTTTGAAATCTCTTTTGGTGATTCTGGCAAATCCTGAGACCATGATTCATTGATCTCTCCGGAGCAGATCGACCCCAAGTTCATGCGGTATGTGTGGCCAGCTTTTTCTTTAACAACTCGCATCCAAGAGTGAGACCAATTGTCTTCGAGTACAGTTATGAATCGATACACGCATTTAAAAGTTGATGGGCTGGTACACAATTTCTGTCCAGAAGGCGTGTTACAGTCTCTTGATACACCCTCCACCTATTGTATCATCCTAAACTGCAAGTCAATATGAGTGGACTTTGGGATGTGCTCCCGGTTAAGAGTATGCTCGAGCTTTTAGCCGATAGTCTACACTACATCGGCCTTGTCAGACATCTCGCCTTTAAGAGCTTCTTTATCAATTTAGCTGTTACTTGACTTTCTGTATGAACTCAGTGTCTCAGCTCATGAGCTTCTTTTCGCACTGAGCACTTCTCAAGATTCAGCTAGGAACTCACCGGTAGCCACAATTTGCTGCCTTGATGAGTCGATTCTGAGTGTGCAAGTGATTGAGCCTACCACCCCGAGCCCAACTACCTGAGGCTTTAATCCAACAAATTTGAATGGTTGTCGCTACTTTGAAGATGATACCAAGTTCAGATCCCGCGAAAGTGAGGTAGATCCGGTTATGCTAGGTGGTTGGAAGAAATCTCGCGTGGATGATGAGTCAGAACCCCTGAGCCCAAAAGGCCCTGAAAAGGCCGCATATTCAAGCCTTTTGATGACAAAATCCAAGAACGGTTGGCTTGGGGTGAAAGAAAAGGGGACTACAACATTTATACAATTCTACCCGTATTACGCTAATGACTCTATCGAGAGAGAGCGATTCAGTCTGCCGAGGAACGCTTCAAATTTAAAAAGACTTACAAGCACAAGAAGCGAAAGGGTGAAGAAAGTTTCATAATCCGGACCAAATTTACTCCTCGTTCTGTTCGCTTTCTCACAGATGGAAGAAAGGCCTCTGAATGCTCAATCAGCTTGTAAAACACGCGTGCCACTATCAAATTTGAAGTGGTTACGATAGCGTGTAGAGGTGACCTCAATGAGGCTTCGACTGTGCCAAATTATGGAAAAGATGCATAGAGTTGGATTATCTCCATCTATACGTCACACAATGTATTTGAAATGGCAGCTCTGAGACCAAAGCTAAAAGACGAACACACATCGTGCCAGTTAAATGAGGAGCCAATCTATGATCATATATGGCTCCCACAGTTATGTGAATTGTTGGACATGGGGCCTAGTGATGAAGATGTGTTTGACAGGAAAGAGATTTGGGTGTGCTCATACATAATCTCGAGCACGATGAGAGGAAGTCGTACGTAGGTAGCCAATACCTAGCCACGTGCTAGGTAAGTCTCAGGACTCTATCCCATGCCTCACACGTTCTCGAGATAGAAGATATAGTCAACAGGCGACCTGTAGCTAACTTATGCAGTCCAATATCAGACGATGACAGAGAATATTGCATTACGAGTTGAGATGCCACACCTGATGCGGAAGCCCACTTTATGCTTCCAGACTCGAGGAGTCATGCAGTTACCCTCGGGCGAGCTCAGTTGGAGTCTAGGCTTTTAGATCGCAGAGGGCCACATAAGAGAGAAGTACGTCAATTAACCATGTGCATGCACATCTCGCGATCTTGTCGTGAGGGACTGTTTGATACCTTAGCCCCAATTGAGCCATAGTATGACAAAGACCTCGAGTCAGACACACGAGAGTGTCCAGGGCTTTACTGACAGCAAATACCATTAGAATTTTCCGTGCAAAGATGTTTTATTTATCCGCATTCAAGATAATATGTAGACAACTAGCTCTCTAAGGGTTATTAGAACCTCTGAGAATGTTTTATAAGAGCCTAACTGAAAGTCTGCATACTCTACTTTATTGATTTGCTCTGGCACGGTGCGTTTCTAAAGAAACGCCAAGAAGCTAAGTGATGCTCACGAGTGACGTTGTAGTGTATACGTACATTGGCTGCTTCCGGGACAGCCAGGGTCCCAAGCCTCTCGTCTCTCTCTTATCATCATTGAAAGCATATGTTTCAATGTTAGTACATATTCTCAAAAAAGAATTTGGCTAGAGAGTTGCATAGCGTAATGTCATCATGTATTTAATGAGATCTTTCTAAGTGTTGCATCATGTCTTTTAATTTACCTGATGCGCGATGTTAAGTGCTTGTACAATCAATCTCTCTCTATTAAGATCTGCTGTCCGTACTCCCCATGCCTATCAAATTGTATGCAAAAGCACGATGTTCAAATATTAATTTAGCCCCCTTAAAAACTTTTTCTGTCAGTTGTACTGTTTTTTTTTAAAAACAGAAATATTATTGTTTCCTCGAACTACGTTAATGTAACTGATTCATGCAGGGTGTCATGATACGTAGGCATCCTCATCCGGATGCGATCATAGCTATAATTTAATTAAAAAAAAAGGCCCGTAAATCAAGATGTCAATAATAATAAATGTAACCAAAGCCAGGGATGAAGCCATGAAAAGCCTTCCAAACCTTCATTTCTAGAATGAAAACGCGTTAGCGTGCGCATATTGACATACAATGTGTATTAAATATCTGCAACACATCCTAAACTCTAACACGTTGTTGTTCTGTCAGTCTTAAGAGTAAAGTTAAACAGAGTTGTTGTGTTTGTGGTTTAAACTGGCAAACCACCTTTACAACACGAGCATCAAAAGGAGATAAGAGATGGCGTAAAATAACAGTGACGAATGAGTCAGATAAAATGATTGCATGTCCATGGACAATTGGGTTGATACAAGGTTTCGCGGACTGTGAACCATAACCGAGGTTGAAAACAAACAATTGCAGATTATTACCAAGAGCCACCAGCCTGCGCGAGTAGATGCGCAGCGATTGCTACCAGCCTCGATAAGATTTCCGCAACCCAATAAAGCAATCGTCTATAGGCCTGGTTATAAGCTAGGTAATGGTTGCTAAACTTCTTTATCACATTATAAATAGGTGTCCAGTATCTGCATCCTAGCAAAGTCACTAGTAGATCCTCATATTCTGATCCTCCATTATCACTCCAGAGCGATAACTCTCACCGTAGTTGCTACCAAACCTAGTTCAGTCCCCCGAGAGAGTGACCTGATTAAACCACTAAGGCTCACCAACGCCATCTCTTGCTCGTGGATCCCTCTCCCAACTTGTTTTTCTTTCACGTCACCTTGCTCGACACTCATACACCCTGTAGTTCCTTGTCTGGCCAACCGCACTCAAATTTGTGGGTGTCCCCACAACACTCCAGGGATAATACAAGAAGTGGATGAAATGCCTACATGAGACCTATCGGCCACAATTCTCTCAACTTCTTTAACCACCCATTCGCCCCTACGTGTTTATCACGTGTCTCCTTCAAGACCGGTCCACAATCTTAACTCTAACAGCATCAACAGGATGAGGTCCACACATCCGAACTCTGACCATTATGGCGTGTGGGTTGCTATGGATAAATTGGTCGCCCTAGATATATTAACGTTCCCACGAGATCAAACCACTGCAGGTTAACTTTCACCCGGTTGTCACGCAATTTCTTCTCCAGCGTAGGGTCATCATTAAAGTATAAGGCACAGCTGACATCAGAATGACGTAAGACATTTC
>NW_017673062.1:53968-58716 GCF_001879085.1 Nicotiana attenuata | reverse complement strand
AGCGGATAACAGCCAAATCATGGACTTGCTCTCTGAAGGCCTGGAAATTCTGGTCTCGATCTTGTAACTGCTGCTGGCGAGTGATGGCTATCTCTCTTATGTGGCCCTCGCGATCTAAAGCTGACTCCAACTGAGCCCGAAGTCTAGCCTGCTCGAGTCTCGCATGTGCCCTCTCCCTATCAATATCTGCATGCTGATATTCTCTATTGTACCTTCTCATTTCTTCCAACTGTGCATGGAGCTGAGCTTCTGAACGTACCCAATGGTCCTTCTCTTTCTCGAATTGAGCCCTCTCTTCTTCAAATTTCACCACTTGGCGATCCTTACTAGATTTGGCCTCCTCATTTAACTGCACGATTTTTTCCTTAGCTTTGTCCAATGCCTTTTCAGTCTTTGCCAAGATGGAATCATAATCTTGCATCTTTTCCATCAGATTGGCAATGGTTCTTTGGTCTTTCCAACTTCTTACTGGCACTTCAGAGGCTTTCTTCATCTGTTGAAGCCGAACACGGAGGGCTTCATTTTCGCGAATCAAACTCTTCTTTTCACCTTCCGCTTCTTGTGCTTGTAAGTCTTTCTCAAATTTGAGGTTCCTCAGGCTTTCTTCTAAGTCATGAATAGTTGCTTTGTATCCCTTTTCCTTTTCACCCCAAGCCAACCGTTCTTGGATTTTGTCATCAAAGGCTTGAACATGCGGCCTTTTCACGGGCCTTTTGGGCTCGGGTTCTGACTCATCATCCACGCGAGATTTCTTCTCAAACCACCTAGCATAACCCGGATCTACCTCACCTTTCGCAGGATCTAGAACTTGGGTATCATCTTTCAAGTAGCGACAACCATTCCAAATTTGTTGGATTAAAGCCTCAGGTAGTGGGGCTTCGGGGTGTAGCTCAATCACTTGCACACTCAAATCTTCGTCATCAGGCACCACTTGGTACCTTCCTAGCTGTCTTAGAACTCTCTGTGGCGCATATGGCTGGACACTTCTCAGACCCAATAGCAGCAAATAACTCTTTAAGGCCGACATGTGTATTACCTCTCTTACCGGGAGCCATCCCAAAGTCCACTCAATTTGACTTGCATTTAAAGATCTTAGGTGGGATATCCAGGCTTTCACCCCTTCTGGAGAATTATAATCTTTTATTCTTTCTTCATAACTCTCAATGACATTGTCCTTGCTCGGACCATACCGCATGAACTTGGGGTGATGTCAGAGATGTTCAATCAACCACATTTGCAACAAAATATTGCACCCTTCGAAGAATTTTGCCCCGGACTTACACAAAGTCAACGCCCGATAAATGTCTGATAGAATGATCGGGGCAAGAGTGTGATGTTTTTTGGTAGTGAGGACATGTACGACCCTGGCTATGCGAATGTCAATCGTCCGCTCTTTGTTTGGGAAGACCATGATCCCTAGAAACGCCACTATGAAAGCGAAGCGACGGTGAATCTGCCATGTGTCCTTGTTCTGCTTGTTGCTAAGGCCCTTTTCATGAATTTCAAACCCATCTGGCTTCCCGAACCTAGAATATAGGAAGTAGAAAGAACAACACCCGTTGACCACGTTGGTCTTTCTGATTTGATTACTGATGTTCAGAAGACCAAAAAATCGGTGTACAGAAGGAGCCTTCGGGAATGTGAGCTTCTGTTTTCTCAAATCCCTGCCAAAACGGGAATATCCAGCTATCTCTTCTAAAGTAGGAGTAAGCTCAAAATTAGAGAAGCGGAAGACATTGTGAACAGGGTCCCAAAAAGTCACTAGTGCCTCAATCAAATCATCGCGTGGTTTAACTTTCATAATATCAGTGAGGGCTCCCAAATACTTAGTGACCCATTTCTGACCATCTTTTCCTAAGTCATACCACCACATTTGAAGCTGGAGTAAAAAACCATCTACAACCATCAACGGTGTGTTCTGGATAGTGCTCATTTTGTACCTGTGGGTGATTAAGGTTAGGGTTGACACTAGCCTCAAAAGAAAAATCAAAGAGAGGGTGGCTATTTTTACAATTATGACCCCTTCATACTTCCAAAGATAAATTTAATGTTGGGATGGGCATGATGTAAAAGCGATGCCCAATTGACAGACATGTCCATTCTTGCGAGAATAGCCCTTCAACAATTTTGAAGTTGTTCTAAGGCTATTCCGACAAAAACGGTTATGGATTAACCGAAGCTGGGTCTGCTTGTTTGTTTTTGATTAAAAAAAAATAACTAGACACATTTCCTTTTTCTTTTTAGTTCTTTTTGTAAAAATGGGGGCCGAACCCTATGGAGGTTGCCTACATATCTTACATCCGGTGATAATCAGACCCGCGTAGTTCGTATATGTTTCTGGAATAGAATGACACATTTTTTTTTGTGAAAAATTTAGGCTTATTTTGTAATAATCTTTTTGGGGTAAATACTGAGATTTTTCAAAAATCGGGTAAAATTTCCTCTCCTATTTTCTCACTTCTAGTTTTACCTCAATTTTTATATTTTTATTTTATTTTATTATTTTTTAGAAGCCGGTCAACATGCACAAGCCGAATCAAACATAATGCACAAGTAGCACATAAGATGCATCAGGATGGTCTTCCAATTCTCGGGTACACCTGTCCTAGACGGACCCAACCCCTGTGTTGAGTCCCCAAAGTCAAATTCACATGATGCAAACAAACGTTCCTACTAGGGATCCGGCATGAGGTTATGTTATGCTAGGTTTAAATCCTGGGGGAGTGTTTTAGACCTGGCTTACCCAAGCGGACAGCTCGAGCCGAGGTGGGAGCAACGTACCGGGAGCACGAAAGTCTACCCGGCCTAGTTACTTGACCCAGCCTCGTTCTAATTGGTAAGACTTCTAACAGAAAAGTGGGCCACGCGCACGTGTGCAAAAAAAATTTAGAAGACTCAGAAGGGAGGCGTAAGAAGACAGTTTAATGCAATTCAAATAATATCAAAGCGGTAAATAGGCGGCAATTAGCACATTAGGCCCAAAAATACAGTAATTACATCAAATTAATAAAGCCAAGTATAGATCACATTACAAGCTCGAATTCTAAACCCTGAACATCAGTTCTGGGTTATATTCCCCAGCAGAGTCGCCAGAGCTGTCACACCTCCGTTTTACCCACCCGAAGGGGTATAAGAGAGTTTCTCCAATCAAAGTGACATTATTCGAAATGGGATTAATTATTGATCAGAGTCGCCACTTGGAATAAATTATGGTGTCCCAAGTCACCGGTTTATTTTAGATCCCAAATCGAGGAAGTTTTATTTTAAAGAGTCTGCGAACCAGAAATTCTAGATAAGGAATTCTGTTAAACCGGGAGAAGGTGTTAGGCATTCCCGGGCTCCGTGGTTCTAGCACGGTCGCTTAGTGAATATTACTTGGCTTAAATTGTTTAACTACTCATTTTTAGGACCTATGTGCATTTATCTTTTTACCGCTTTTAAATTACTTGAAGACTCGTACTTAAAGAATTATCGAGTTACGCGTACGTATACTCGTGTGGTTTGGCATGTCAAGAGTCATGTCACGCGTACGTGTACACAATTAAAAACACTTAGTTTATTTAAGAAAAAAGCTTGGTCAAAGTCGCGCGGACGCGTACCTTGATTTATTTTGAAAATCATAATTATGTCACGCGAACGTGTACCCAATCACGATTAAGTCGCGCCTAAAGCATGTTGCGATGTTCATAAATTGTTATTTTTTTAAGTTTGAGATTATTGTGAAGGCCATAGGTTATGGAAATTCTTGTGGATAAAATATTTTTGGAGAGACTTACTCGTCAATTATGAAAATGTGGGCTAACTTTTATTATTTTGAGCCGAATGTTAACAGCCTAATTAGATATCAAGGGAAAAGAGTGACCTAAAGCCCAAAATTGTACCAATTTCTATAAAATCGTTCACCTACAAAGCTCATAACACTATTATCATCCCAAATTTTAAACAAAACTCAAATACCATGGTATTCGGGCTAAAACTATTTTGAACATGACACAAATATTTAACTAGTGAAGGAAATAACCTTATAAACTAAATCATCACTGTTGTATCTTGATTATGATTAAGGAATGAACTAATGACTTAATTTAAGCCTAAGTATTAAGATATGACTCGGAACCAAACAATTGAGTTTTTAATCCAAATTTAACGAGATCTAGAAAAGTAGAACCTAATTGAATCTACAACTTCAATGGAATCTCACGTTTTACAAAATGAAACAAAATAATATCATTCTAGCAATTCCAACAGAACTCAAACCAAGAAAACAACATATAGGTATCATTATATTCATATCACGTTGAAAATTGAAGCCAAAATAGAAGTAAGAGTGGGAAGAATTGAACCCGGGATTGCTTCTTTTAAATGAGTAATAACAGTGAATACAAAGATATGCTCGGACTGACTGTGTGCACGACTCTGCTACGGAATTCGATCGAGAAATAGCTAAAAATCAGGGACAATGACCGCGACCTTCGACTTCGAACAACACCTTAATCGAACCTCGAACATAACTTTGTAAAAGCTAACCAGAATTTCGAGTGGAATTGAAACGTTCGTTTATGGTAAAAATGGTTTAAGGCATGGTGGAATTGGGTTCCTCTAATCTTCTGTTTCTATCCTTATGTGGACTGTGCGTTCAGATGCGAAGCAAAGCGCTGCTTTTTGTGAATTCAATATATGTGCTCTCCTCTAATCTACTCTAATACCCCCTTTATCTGATTCTCTTCTTTTCGTTTTCTTTCGTTTTT
>NW_017673062.1:37297-53915 GCF_001879085.1 Nicotiana attenuata | reverse complement strand
TCCTTTCTTCCTTTTCATGTTGTTTAGACATTCTGGTGTAGAGCAGATTACTACATTCTATTAGCCTGTGTTTTCCCGTGTAGTTTCCGGGTTTTGGGAGTTTAGTTGTAGACTTCCGCATATTTTGAGTTGTATAGGCCGAGTGGCCTTATATACAGTTGTTATTTCCGTATGTTCAGTTTTAATTAATTACTTCTATACACGTATAAACACACTCACTTAAAAAAAATTAACTAATTTTGCAATATCATCATAAGAGTTAAATAAGACCAGCAAGGATGATATTATAAAAAATAAAAAAAAAACTTTGAAAGATGATTGTTAATTAATAACATGATTCCTGAAAGATTTAAAGTTAACTATAATGGAAATATTATTTGTAATCAAAAAGTTTGGTAATCAAATTTAGCTTGAACCGACACCCAAACAAATATTCAGTTCACTTTAGTTCGGAAAAAAAAAAAACTCAAAACAACTCAAAGATACAGAAATGGAAATAAAAAGATGAAGCTAAAATTAATCAGAACCAACAATACTATCTTTCATGTTGATGATAAAAATTTGAATATTACCTTTTTTGTGAAGCTTTTTACAATAAAATCACGGTCACAATCTACTGATTTCCAAAGCTAGCAATGCTAACTTTTCTAGAACCTCGAACTCGGAAACGCGAACGAAATCTCGAACTCCGTCTTCAAACTCCCTTTCTCTTTCTCGTTGCTTTGCCTTCTGTTTCTTTTTTAGCTTTTTCTTTCTTTTTCCTCAAAGCCTTTTTTCGTTCTTTTTGTTTTGTTGTTCTGACTTCTGTCAGACTTCCTCTTCTTTCTTTTATTTTTTTGTTCTTTTTGCTTCTGACCTCTTTTTTCGTTCTTTTGTAAATGTGTGTGTATTATATATAGATATGTGTGTGTTGATGGAAATGAAAAGTGGGGACGTGGGCCAATCGTGTGTGCTAGTGTAAAGTGAGGAAGTGGGGTTGTGGATGGAGACGTGGGGGAATACGCGAGGAGTGCTTAGTTAATCTTTTTTGTTTATTTTATTATTTTTTTCTTCTTCTTTTTGCTCTTTAAAATAGAATATAGAGATAAAAAAAAATTAGCTACCTAATATTTAGACTATAATAATATAGTCAAACAAAATATTTACACTATAATTAAATGACACCCAAGACATACTAAAGCTAAACTAACTTATTTATTATAATTCTAATTAAAAGAAATCATATATTTTTTTTGTAAATTTTCTTTTCTCTTTATAAGTAGAAACAAAATTTATAATATAAGCATGTGAATATTATTATTATTTTTTTTGTAATTTTTTTTTTACTTTTCTCAAATAAAATCTATTAAAAATAAGATAAAAGATTTAAAATATTAGGATTAGACCTAGAAAAAATATTTACACTAAAATAGTATAGAATTTGGGTGTGGTCAAAAATTAGGTGTTCACAATGGTAGATCGGGGTGCTCAGTGTTATTGATGAAGTGGAGGAGGAGAATCATGATCTCAAAAAAGACGGGTGAATCTGCCCGAGGCAGACCTCGAACCTTTTGCAAAAGTCGAGGACTATGGTATCCACTGGGCCAAGTGTGAAGGGGTATGTATAAACACTTTGATACCCCTCCACATGTGTGGTGATGTCCTCATCAGGACTAGGGGCGACCGCTTCTTTGCCCTCCCACTTGCAGTCCTCCCGAACCGTAGGGAGTGTGTCCTCGGTGATGGAGCATATGTACCCCCACACCTCCTCGCCTCGATCCCCCTTGCTTGGAAGCTTTTTCGACCTTGAAGTCGTTTTCTATAGAGCAGCCACCCCGGATGAAATTCTTCAGAGATAGTTTCGAGACCACCTCAAGTATGTGGCCGGGTTAGAAGTTGAAGGAACAATCTATTTGGGGCACAAATTTTGAAGTCTTCACCATCGAATTCTGGGAAATATGAATGTATGAAGGCGGGTATGAAGTTTTGAAGAGGAGGATGAAGGTCAAACTTGAAGATTCAAGAATGAAGTATGAATATTTGAAGATGGGAAGATGAAGATATGAGGATATGAAGAACACTATATGAAGATTTGAAGGGGTTAAGAGCAAGTGAAAAGTTCGGGGGTAAATTAAGAAGTTCTGGAATCGGAAAGTAAAAAAGTGAAAAAAGTACCGAAGCTTTTATAGGGAAGAGGTAACTAAAGCGTGACGTTTCGCATTCGAGGACAGTCAAAAGGCTACTGACACGTGTCCGAAGTCAGAACGATGCGACTGATGGGACGTTTCCCTGACCCGTCGACCCGATTGTAGCGTACGGAAGAAGGAACCGTGGTCAATTAATTACTTCTCGTCGCTTTGATAAATCTTTTCTCCGAAAAGTGAGGGGACTATCTGTGTACGGTAAAATCGGGGATAATGTTACCCCTGATTTCCCAATAATTATTTGATGTTGTTAGATCATTCTTATTAAATTAAATCACGTGTCGTTTAAACCGTGTACAAATTTGATATACTCATTTTTAAGGGTAAACAGTGATCCTGTTTAAGAAAGAAGATAATTTTTTTGAAATATGTGTTTTTGTATAGTATATTATAATATTCGTGTGGTTATAAAATTTTCTAAAATTTACAATTTAAATATGTTATAACATTAGTGTGACTATAAAATCTAATCATTAACGATAAAATAAAAAGTTTATGTTAAATTATTTTAAATTTAAAAAAGGATCATTTCTTTTTGAACATACTAAAAAGGATATAGAATCACATTAATGGGAACAAACACATTATCTTCTAATTTTCTATGAATGATATCCCACCTGTGTATGATAGAGCATGGAATTTAAAAAAAAAAAAAAAGAAAGATACCTGTATCCAAAGTACCATGGAAAATGGAAAAATTTAAAGGTAAAAAATTTAACCATAAGAATGCATCTTTTTTTAGAGACAGGCTAAATAAACAATATCTCATAAAATATTTGCTTAGTCAATCCTAGTACTATTTTTTTCTTTCTTTTTTCTTAAACTCATGTTTCTATTCTCTACATTATGTACTGTATTTAGTATTGTCGCTTTAGGGCTATACATTTAACCTCCTCTTTATACTCTTTAATGAAAGGAAGACTGTGTACCAACAATTTTTCTGGTATCAAAATCTATCTTGATATATTCTTATAGGCTAAAGAATCTAAAGGCTAAAAAGGAAAGGAAAAAAAAGAAAAGAAAAGGAGAAATATAGAAAAATAAAACATCTCTTTCTTCCACAACTTTCCGACGTTAACCAAATGGAAAAGCATTTCGTCCACCCATAATCACCTACCTTAATTTTTTTCTCCATTTTTTTTGTACTTCCTACTTATGAAAATCTAAAGCACCAAGACTTGATGAATGACTTACTACTCAATTGCTTTTATTAGCTATAGTAGTTATCATCTCTTCTTTAGGTTAAAAGGTTCAAATTTGTTTTTTTTTTTTTTTTTATATTTGAAATTGTTCAATGTTTGCTCTTTAAGGGCCCGTTTGGCACAAGAAAAGATTCCTTTTTTCCCGAAAATTTTTCCACTTTTTTTTTCTTTTTCGAATCAGTGTTTGGCCATGAAAATTTTGAATTTCCCTTGAAGTTAAATTTCAGAATTTTTCGGAGTTTGAAAAACACCATAAAGCTGTTTTTTAAAATTTTCAGTTCAAAGGAGAAAAAAAAATTTAAAAACAGCTCCAAATTGTATTCATGTCCAAACACAAATCTAATTTTCAAATACCATTTTCAACTTGAATTTTTTTTTTATACTTTTTTTTTCGAAATTTCACAATTATTATGTCCAAACGACCACTTAATATTACACATTTAGTTCAATCATAGCCTTGTCAAATCATTTCTTATTTGCCTTCATCGTTAGTAGAACTATAATATTATGATTGGACTTTCCGTGTCTAATTTCTTTGAGAAAAAAATATTTGGATTTATCTCGGATCAACTAATTCTTCTTATAGTTTAAAATTACCCTCAAATTGAAGCTTTATTAAAGATCAAGGACAAATATATAACTTTTCCTGATGGGTGGATAATATTTTATCAATTTTAAGGTATGAGAAGTTACTCTATTACCAATAATACATTGACATATTTGGCCCCTTTCTTTTTCGTCTTTATTTAGCCATTCTCACGCCAAACAAATCCCTTTTTCCTCTCTCTATTAGATTTTGTGTTTGACTGCTGGATTCATCACGTTACAGTCAGTGCACTTGTTTTTAACTTGATTTTTACCATTTGGGTAAAAAGAAAGGTAAATCAGGAGTGGACAGGGGTAATTCGGAAAAATAAGAGGATGGGAAATTATTGTGAGTCAGGGCCACGGGAACAAGGGCAGTAGGGTTTGGTTTCAGAAAAAGGAAATTGGAATAATAGCAATAAAAGGAAATACTTTCCCGAATAGTCCAATCCAAGAGTACGTGAATGGGGCCTACTCTTTGTCCCAATTTTCTATTCCCATCTACCAATGGCTTCCTTACCATTTAGTACCTCGTATTTATTAACCCCCAAACTTTCACCACTCTCACTTTTCTAGCGCGTGCTTCCACTATGAAGCACTTTTGACTTTACACTTCTTTTAAGAAAAAATTAGTGAAATATTTATTTCACAATTTTACCATAATAAAGATAGCATTTTCAATAGTATTGAAAAATAATTTGGAATAGTTAATGATAAAGATAAAACATGAAAAAAGATTGTTTTCTTCTTGATATAGTATAGTGGACAAGTAAAAGTGAAAATATATTTTTAATATAGTGAACAAGTAAAAGTGAACGGAGAGAGTACTATGTGATGCCTGGTTGAGAGAGCGCGAAGTTTAAAATATAAAGAATTTTTTTTTAAGTTGAGATTTAAAATCATACTATATTATAAGTGTGAAACCCTTTAGGTAAAGTTAATTTACGTAATTATCCTTCAATAGCTGAATGACCAAATTACCCTCTACCTAAAAGTTTAATTACTTGCCATTAAATGTTTTATTTGATGTAATGCTATGTCAGTTCCACTAGATAACTGTACACAAAATGAAGTTGGCTATTCAACTGGATTCCTATTAAATGATAAATTTGTATGGGGTCGAATTTGACCGACCACGTCCCTAAGCCAGTACGACCGACCGAATATATGTGAGTCCGGCTAGAAGGACGACTTAGGAATAATAAGAGGGACGACTTCATGATCACGTCGGCCCCTTTATAGCATGTACTTTATTTCTGTCTTTTAATATTTAAGTAAGGATCCTCTATTATATAAAGGGGGGTCCGAGCCTTGTAAAAGGGGGGATTTTCATTATTGAAAATACGAGTTCTCTGGCTCTCTCATCTCTCTAACATTATCTCTCTCTCTCTTATCTCTCGAAGATTATCACCTTCTCTCTCTCTCTCTCCGATTTGTGTTGTTGTTGTCTGAACCAATTGCCAAGATCATCCTAGTGTTTATTATCTTCGATTATGATTTACCCCTTCATCTAAATTGATTGATTTGCTTCAAAAGTGTTAAACAACTTTTGAGTCGAACAATTTGGCGCCATCTGTGGGGATTTCGGTAATCGAAATCATAGTTCACATCTAGGATATCAAAAACAACAATCACTGTTCTTCAGACCTCATAGAAACTAACAAATGGCAGATAAAGAATCAAGGCTGAAGATGATAGCAGATGTCTCAACCAACCTCATAGGCCCACTCAACGAAGCCGGTAGAGAAAATACCGCGAATGTAACACCAAGTAGTGTACCGGAGGGGGAGATCTCACCTTCTTCACTCGAAGATCTAACGATTTTGCATGAAAGAGGGACTTCTACATCTGCGGCAAAGGAAACGCCCCCAGTAGTCAAAAAGCTACTAGAGGAATGGTTGACGAACACTCTAAGCAGCATGATTGAGAAACCACCTCAGGGAAATATCAAAGATTCGTCAATGGCAGAAATCGCCACTGCCGCTGGTGAGCCCAGTATTGTACGAACAAGTAACGGCCACACCGATACCAATGCAAGCGATGATGCGCTCGCAACCATCCTTAAGAAAATGGAAGAAATGGAGAACGAGAATAAAGCGCTTCGTGATCAAATGAAGGAGCACCCGGAAAGGGTAGACAAGATACCTGGTGCCCCTAAGCTACTACCGAAACGCGATATGGGAAGGTTCGTCGAGCAACCGTATAGTGAGGAAGCTGCTCCTCACCCAATCCCTAAAACCTTCAAGATGCCACCGTACTTGAAGATATACGATGGGACCACGGATCTGGAAGACCATCTGATCCATTATGTGACCACCGTAAAAGGCAATGACCTATCGAAAGAACAGGTGCCATCCGTGTTGCTGAAAAAGTTTGGTGAAACTTTGACAGGAGGAGCACTAACATGGTACTCTCAACTGCCAGCCAGATCAATATCGACGTTCGAAGAGATGGCGGACAAGTTTGCCACCGCTCATGCAGGAGCAAAGAAGGCCGAAGCTAGGGTCAACGATATCTTCGCCATCAGGCAAACAACGGGTAAAGGACTCAGGGACTTCCTGGCCCAATTCAACAGGGTAAGAATGGGACTGCCAAACGTATCAGAAGGAATGACGGTCGCAGCTTTCCAAAACGGGTTGAACAGAGACGGATCAAAAGCAACCAAGAAGCTGCTCAACCGACTCATGAAGTATCCCCCCACCACGTGGGAAGAGATTCATAATGCCTATTACGCCGAAGTGAGAGCGGATGAAGACGATCTTAACGGTCCAACCCAACGACTAACGTCAGTACAATCAGAGGTAAGGAGGGATCGACGCAACGATGGGCGACGGGAACCACTCCCACGCTTCAATAGAGAAAGGCATCAGCCTTACGTCAGAACTCCCAATCCGCCTCCTCCAAGACATCCAGATGCCGTGCAGCGACATGCCGCCCCGCTTCGGAATGAAAGAGGTATGCCCCTATTATTATCCGCTCATTACTTTTGTGTCTCCTATTCAGAAATAGTGTACGCACTGGAGAAGCTGGGCACGAAGGTGCAGTGGCCAAAAAAAATGATATCAGATTCTAGTGCAAGGAGGTCGAACGTCCTATGCGAATTCCATCAGGAAAGAGGACACAAGACCGAAGATTGCATAGGTCTACGACAGGAGGTAGTCAAAATTCTGAACCAGGGATACCTGAAAGAGCTGCTCAGCGATAAAGGAAGGGCTAATTTTGCCAGAAGACGCGACCAATCCCAAGGACCACCAAAACCACCTTCTCCGGCACACACCATACAGATGATCGTCGGTGGCGGCGACAACTCGACAATCAACCATGTGAAGTTCACCACCACACATAAGTTGAAGCGCACGATCGCTCACGAACGGTATGATGACTTCGAAGATAGTATCACCTTCGATAAGTCTGATGCCGAGGGTTTGTCTTTCCCTCATTACGATGCTTTAGTTATAACTTACGCATTGCTGATACTGATGTGAAAAGAATCATGGTAGACGACGGAAGCGGCTCGTGTATTATCCACCCAAGAGTCCTCATGCAAATGAGGCTCGAAGATAAGATAATACCGCGTTGCATAACACTAACGGGTTTTAACAATGCAGTAGAGCGAACCTCCGGAGAGATATCACTGCCAGTCTTGGTGGGAGGAGTCACGCTGGAAACCACATTCCACATCATGAATCAGGAAACGGCCTACAACATCATCATAGGATGTCCATGGATACACGCTATGCGAGCCATCCCCTCGAGTTTCTATCAAGTAATCAAATTTCCCACCTCCTGGGGAATATTCATTATTCGAGGTGAGCCACGTACCGCCCAGGAATGTTACCGAATCGTCCAAGACCGCACACATACCATACAACTGAAGGGAGCAAGCGCGGAAGCATAGAAATCAGCCATGTCGGGAACCAAAATCAACCCGACGACAGAGGTCATTAGGGACCCAGATATCGTAGAAGCTTGCAAAGCGACAGTCGAGAACCTCGACCCGGTCCAGCTGGACGGTACCGACAGTTCAAAGAAAGCCTACATCGGGCACAACCTCCCCGACCCAGGTAAGTACCACGAATTCTTAACTAACCATGCAGATTTATTTGCCTTCTCTCATTCAGATATGCCGGGGATCCCAAAAGACATCGCCACTCACAAGCTGAATGTCGACCCACTTTATCCGCCCGTACGGCAGATAAGGAGGAAATTCAACGCCGCAATCAACGAGGCAGTCAGTGAAGAGGTAGATAAACTACTAGCCAACGGTTCCATCAGAGAATCGAAATACCCCCAATGGGTCGCCAACGTGGTCATGGTTAAAAAGAAAAGCGGGAAATGGAGAATGTGCGTAGACTTCACCGACCTGAACAAGGCATGCCCAAAGGACTCCTTCCCATTGCCCCATATCGACCAGCTGATCGATGCAACAGCAGGGCACGAACTGATAAGTTTCTTGGACGCCTACTCTGGCTACAACCAAATCCTAATGGCCGAAGAGGACCAAGAAAAGACAACTTTCATCACCTATCAAGGGACGTATCGCTATAAAGTGATGCCCTTCGGACTGAAAAATGCGAGTGCAACGTACCAAAGGTTGGTCACCAAGATGTTCAATGAACAACTCAGTAAGACAATGGAGGTTTATATCGACGACATGTTAGTAAAATCGGTAAAGAAGGAGGACTATATCGACCATTTAAAGCAAGCCTCCGAGATACTGAGATAGTATGGGATGAAGTTGAACCTAGAAAAATGTGCCTTCGGTGTGGCCTCGGGAAAATTTCTAGGCTTTCTCGTATCACAACGAGGCATCAAAGTCAACCCGGACCAGATCAAGGCCATAGACACAATACCCGAGAATCTGAACAGCAAGAAGCAGGTACAGAAACTAATGGGGCGAATAGCCGCCTTATCAAGGTTTATCTCGCGGTCCTCGGACGGATGCCACAAATTCTTCAGTGTGCTGAGGAAAGATCACGGGCTACAATGGAACAAGGAATGCATCGAGGCCCTAAGGAAATTGAAGGCATATCTATCTTCGCCACCACTGCTCGTCAAAGCAGACCTAGGCGAGTGCCTACTTGTGTATCTAGTAGTGTCCGAAGTCGCTGTCAGCGCCGTCTTGGTCCGCGAAAACAAAGGTACGCAATCCCCTATTTATTATATCAGCAAAACGTTAGTTGATGCCGAGACGAGGTACCCACACCTCAAAAAACTGGCTCTGGCGCTGGTCGTAGCTTCACGAAAGCTCAGACCTTATTTTCAATGCCATCCCATAAAGGTAATAACAACTTTCCCCCTAAGAGGCATCCTACACAAACCCGAACTCTCAGGTAGGCTCGCCAAATGGACCATAGAGCTTAGCGAGCATGACATAACCTACCACCCAAGAAACGCCATCAAGTCGCAGGTACTCGCCGAATTTGTTGCCGACTTCAGTGCAGGGATATTGCCAGAGGTGGAACAAGAGGCCCTCCGCGCCTTTGCTCACACCGACCTATGGACCCTCTACACTGACGGCGCTGCGAATGCCTCAGGATCGGGACTGGGACTCGTCCTCGAAGTCCCCACAGGCGAAATAATTTGCCAGTCCATACGATGCCCCGAGATGACTAACAACGAGGCCGAGTATGAGGCTGTGATTGCAGGCATGAAACTAGCCATCAAATACGGGGCCCGTCGACTCATCCTCCACTGCACTCTCAACTCGTCGTAAATCAAGTCACCGAGACTTACCAAATCAAAGAGCAAAGGCTACAAAATATCAGTCAGAAATCCGCAAGCTGATGCCTGAGTTCGACGAATGTCGCTTAAAGCAAATCCCCAGGGCACAAACGTCGAGCCAGATAGCCTAGCTAAACTAGTCGCAGCCACCAAAAATATCAACAAAGAAAATGTGGTTACTCTCCTCCATTCGGCCGTCGACCACGTCGAGGTATTCTCTTTAAACTTGACTTGGGACTGGCGCAACCAGTTTGTATCCTACCTGCAGGACGGAACACTCACACGAGACAAAATAGAAGCCAAGAAACTTCGGGTGCAAGCTGCCCGGTACAGCCTGATAAATCACGATCTCTACAAGAGAACGTTTGGTGGTCCCCTTGCTACGTGCCTCGGGCCACACCAAATGACGCAAGTACTAGAAGAGGTGCACGAGGGCCATTATGGCGCCCATACAGGAAACCGTGCCCTTGTCCGATGCCTCATCCGCGCCGGTTATTACTGGCCTACCATGAAAAAAGAGGCAGCAGATTATGTTCAAAGATGCGAGCAGTGCCAAAAGTACGCCCCCATGATACACCAGGCAGGAGAACTCCTCCATTCAGTCACCTCGCCATGGCCCTTCATAAAGTGGGGAATGGATATAATCGGCCCCTTACCGGCAGGATGAGGAAAGGTACGCTTACTTTTAGTTTTGACTGACTATTTTTCCAAATAGGTGGAAGCAGGTGCGTACGCACAAATATGCGAGCAAGAGGTCATCGCCTTTATATGGAAAAATATCATATGCCGTTTCGGCATCCCCAAAGAAATCAGCTGTGACAATGGGCCCCAGTTCATCGGTAGAAAAACAACCGAATTCTTCGAGAAATGGCACATCAAGCGGATACTCTCCACTCCGTATCATCCCGCTGCCAACGGCCAAGCCGAGTCTTCCAACAAAATAATATTTAACATATTGAAAAAGAAGCTCGAAGAAGCTAAAGGGCTATGGCCCGAATTACTACCTGAAGTATTATGGGCATACCGGACTACGCCCAAATCCAGCACGGGAGAAACACTGTACTCACTGGTCTACGGGACCGATGCAGTCATACCCGTCAAAATCGGAGAACCAAGCCTGAGATATTCCCATACCAGCGGAGCAGACAACGACGAAAGCAGGTTACAAGATCTAGACGAAGCCGAAGAACGAAGAGACATGGCCCATATAAGAATGACAGCCCAAAATAGGGGTGTGCATTCGAATCGGTTTACCGATAAATCGAATCGATTATTTGTTATCGGTTTATCGATTTATCGATTTCGATTTCGATTTTGGAATTTTCCTTATCGAGTTATCGATTTCGATTTCGATTTCGATTTTGTCCTCTTCGGTTATCGGTTTATCGATAAACCGATAAGAAATACTAAAAAAAAAATTCTTTTTTTTAATTTTATTTTTATTTTTTACCCTTATTCTATAATACCCTTTCCTTTACCCTAAGTCCCTAACCCTATTATTTCATCTAGCATATTTAAGGAATGATCATATTTAAAGCTCAAGGGAATGAAGTTCAAATTAATGGAAAATAGAATTAGCCGTGATGATGTATTTTTTTTTATGCCGTTGGAGTGTTGGTGGAATACATTTGATCCCTTACTTTAGTTTCGTTGCATGTGCTTGTTGACATAATTTTTATGTAATAAACGGTGTTCGTCTTATTTTAGCTTCTTTTGGTCCATATTAGTTAGGCGTGTTTATAGCGATATACTTCCCGTGGAATCCCGCAAATTTTCTTATTGGTATAATCGATAACCGAATCGATAAGCCCCAAAAATCGATAAATCGAAATCGAAAAAATCGAAACCTTATTGAAACGATAACGATAAGCATATGTACAAATAGATAATTGATAAGTAATTATCGATAAGGGTCAAAAATCGAATCGATAAATCGAATGCACACCCCTAGCCCAAAAACAGCAGGCAGAAAGTTATTACAACAAGAAGCCAAAGTAAGATCGCTCAAAGTTGGCGACTACGTCCTCAAACCCAAAACACTGGCATCGAAAGACCC
This sequence comes from Nicotiana attenuata, assembly GCF_001879085.1. NCBI lineage: Eukaryota > Viridiplantae > Streptophyta > Magnoliopsida > Solanales > Solanaceae > Nicotiana > Nicotiana attenuata. Next base: position 42,165 of record NW_017673062.1, on the reverse strand, counting down.
AAATGAAAGAAAATTGGGGACCAACTGGGACGGACCATAAAAAATCATAGCAGCGGCAAACAAAGGAGCGTTCCACCTAGAAAAGATGGAGGGAAAACCGCTCCAAAACAATTGGAACGTTGCCCACCTCAAATACTTCCGCATCTCCTAAGTCGTACTCTTTTTCCCTAACCCGAGTTTTGTCCCAATTGGGTTTTCTCGGGGAGGTTTTTAACGAGGCGGCAAAGGGGATACCCGGTGAAACGGGAGTGCAGGTTCACCATATCGGCCAACCGACACGGTCCGCAGGCCAATATAGTGAAGGGACTACAGTAGTTATTCTCCATTGTATGAACAGGTCTCCATTGAATGTACAGAAGTCTCCATTGTATGCACAGAAGTCTCCATTGTATGTACAGAAGTCTCCATTGTATGTACAGAATTCTCCATTGAATGAATAGAAATCTCCATTGAATGAACAGAAATCTCCATTGAATGAACAGAAATCTCCACTGAATGAAATAAGAGTTAATCTCCATTACACGAACAAGAGTTGATCCCCATTCCACAACGGATACTACTTTGACGACAGTCGAAGCAACATCCTAATGGCCAAGGCCATCGACATCGGTTCGACCTCGCTCGAACCACGACGGATACTACTTCGATGACAGTCGAAGCAACATCCTAATGGCCAAGGCCATCGACATCGGTTCAACCTCGCTCGAACCACGACGGATACTACTTCGACGACAGTCGAAGCAACATCCTAATGGCCAAGGCCATCGACATCGGTTCGACCTCGCTCGAACCATAGCACGACCCTTTGACGAACGACAAGAACAACCTCTACGGAGGCTAAGCATTACAAAAGAAAACCCAAGAAAGGGAATGCACCAAATGGACGAAGCAGCAAAAATAAAATTTATATTACAACAAAAATATATTTACATTTGCCCCCGCGGGCGAGCTCCAATACACTATACAAGCCAAAAATATACATTGTATGAGTTTATAACTGCCCGTCACCCCCTGGGAGGTAAACGTCATTGTACCAGGAACTGGAGTCGAGCCGGTTGACGTCTTCAGAAGCAGGCCCCTCCCCATCGGGAGAGTCGGGGTAATAACCACAAGCCTCACGAGCAGCGCGAGCCTCATCTCGCCGTGCCTGAACTTCCTCCTCCGTCGCCTGGCCCGCGGCATGAAGCTCTCTATACACGTCGAGCTTAGCCTCCGCAAAAAACCCACATTTCATGCGCACTACGACGCGTACTCCGACCAGGCGAGGGACGAGACGAGGAAGGCTAAGAAAGTCCATTGTTCTCCGCCATCCTGGCGTCCAGCTCGGCGGTCAGATCCGCCACCCTCCGCTGCAGGTCGACGTTCTCCGCCGCCACCCCACGGCTCAGCTCAAGCTCGTCATCCTTCATCCTGAGAAGCTCCTCCAACTCGCTGTTACGGGCCACGGCCTTCATCAGCTCGCTATCCGCCTCCTCCAGCTCAGCTCCCCTGCGTTCCAACTGGGACTGCCCCCGCTCAACCACCGCTCGGTGCTTAGAGCGGTACTTTCGATACTTTTTTAGCATCTTTTTGTAGAGGGCCGTCCGTTTTTGCTCACGGCGTCCCCTCTCCACCTCCAAAACAAGGGTCTAAAAAGAAAAGCAGAAATAAGCACGCCTCAAGTCAGTCTTACAACACGCAGAAGGGAGAAAGGAAATAAGGATTACCTGCAAAGCCATGCCGGAAACCCTTCGTGATAGCTCCGCATCCTCCACAGTACTGAGCGTCTTGCTCTCGGAGGCGGCACACAGCAGGGTAAGGGCCGAAGCAGCCTGCTCGCTGTTCAACAGCAAGTTGTAAGCCGCCGGAATCGTAATACGACGGTCGGACCCATCCGTCGTCATCTCCACGTGGGTAAGGCCACCCACAAACTCGTCAACATCCTCCTGAGCGATGTCAGAGTCCGATTTCTCCGCTTCCTCGCCAGGTCCTTCGATGTTGGTCGATGACCCTCCCTCAACGGCACACGCGGAACTAGCACCGGGAACGGCACTCCTCTGTTGAGCCGACCTCCCAGATAGAATGGCGTCGGCCATGAATGGTCTGTGCGTCGGCCGAGGCACCTCACTTCCTTCGGCTTCGGTGGCCACCCCCTTGCCCTTCTCGAGCCTCCTCCGTTTTCTTTCTAACGATTCCTCGCCATCGGAGGGTTCATCCACGGGTTGCAGAGCCGACGCCAGTGACGCCGACTCCCACATAACCATGGTCATAGATGTAGCCCCCTATAAGGGAGCTGGAGGGAGATCTCCTCGAATAGACTCGATCAGTATATCATGAGCATCCGAGGCAACATCGGATCGCTTGAGAGCGGGGACTGGCGCCCTCTTCCTAGAAGCGCCTCGACCTGTCGCCATAAAAATAAGTGAGTAGGGTTGCAGACTTTACAAAGCAAAAATCGGAAATCTACCTGAAGAGACTTTGGGGCCATAACACTGCATGAAGGCAGGCCAAGTGCGAGTCTCTTCCGCGTAGGGAAGCAAGCCAGCAACCCATCTCCTAAGGTTGGCAACAGGCCGGGGCGGATGAGCCATAGCTGCAATACAAAGGTTAGAATTGCGACAGTCACGGGTAACACGGAATTTGACAAACTGCAAATACTTACGTTTCGAATTCCACCTCTCTGGGAATCCGACAGGATTAGAGACCACGTGCTCGGTCCTAATGAAAAAATATTTGCGCCAGAACCCACGACTCGCTCGGTCGTCAGTTTTGACCACCAATCCTTTCGTACCACGGCCTCTCAAATGCACCATGGTCCCTCTTAGATAGCAGGCACTGAACAGTTGTAGGAGGTGATGGACCGTGACTTCACATCTGGCCAACTCCGCGTACTTGGTCAGCAGCCGAAGAACCTTCAGAGTATACGGCGTAAGTTGAGCCGGACACACGTTATAGAACCGACAGAACTCCTCCGCCAAAGGGAAAAGATGGAGGCTGTAAACAATCGAAAAGGGGTATTCATAAAAGGTACAATACCCTGGCCTATGAACATCCACGTGATCCCTCCCCGCCGGAACCATCTCTACGTGGGCGGGTATGTCGTATTTCATGCGGAGGTCATCCAAGTGATTCTGTAACGACTCGGAAAACTCTGGAGCCGGAATGGGAGAGTCCTTACTGAAATCACTTCGAGATAAGATATGCTTTGGCAATAATGCTTCCACAGTAAGAGGACTGATGTCCTCTTCCCCCTCCATCTCTCCACCATCGGAAGGTGGCGGCACGTTCAATGGGGCAGCCGCCGGGACCCTCTCGTCGCTTCGGCGAGGTTTAAGCATGATCTCGGTGAAGAAAAAGTTGTGCACAACCCAAAAAATAAAAAGGAGAGTTTCGATCGAAAGAAAATGCACCAGAATGTGAAAATATACACTGAAGGGTTGGAATGCTCTTACAAATGACCAAAGTTTGAATCAAGTTAAACCCTTCTCCTATTTATAGGCTTGGGTGGCGCCAGAATCGAAGAGGCAGACGTCGAATCGGCACGGGAAACCAGGCGCCAAAAGCTTCTGATTTCCTGCCTCGAGAATACGCGCAATGATGATGCATACGAACACTGACGTCACACGGGGAAAGGCGTTTCGCTTCGACGCTCTGACAGTCATGATTACTGTCTCATGCCTGTCACGTCACAATTCTTTGACAAAGTCAAACTCTCCCAGAACGGAGGTACCGATTCTGCCCATCGAGGACGCATTTGCTGCGACCCCGACGAGCGGAGGGACTAACTGTATGGGGTCGAATTTGACCGACCACGTCCCTAAGCCAGCACGACCGACCGAATATATGTGAGTACGGCTAGAAGGACGACTTAGGAATAATAAGAGGGACGACTTCATGATCACGTCGGCCCCTCTATAGCATGTACTTTATTTCTGTCTTTTAATATTTAAGTAAGGATCCTCTATTATATAAAGGGGGGTTCGAGCCTTGTAAAAGGGGGAGATTTATTATTGAAAATACAAGCTCTCTGGCTCTCTCATCTCTCTAGCATTATCTCTCTCTCATCTCTCGAAGATTATCACCTTCTCTCTCTCCGATTTGTATTATTGTTGTCTGAACCAATTGCCATGATCATCCTAAGGTTTATTATCTTCGATTATGATTTACCCCTTCATCTATATTGATTGATTTGCTTAAAAAATGTTAAACAACTTTTGAGTCAAACACATATATGTAAGCGGCCACCATACTTGATTTTCATTTTCACTAATAAATGCGCAATTACTGTTTATACAGATACCATTTTTTGGTGCTTCACTGTCGTCCACATCTTAAGGTTTTCATTAGCGTGGCCGCCTAAATTTCGGTTCCAAGTTCACATCACGTTTCTTCTGTGCAAAAGATATTTAAATTTTTGCACATTCTTTTCTTTATATAGTGCCAAAAATATCTATACAGTTGCATTTCTTCCTTGCACGTCTTTGTGGTGCACTTACTATTAGTGTTTCAATCAAAGTCGATTGGTTGATGAGGTGAAAAGAACTAAATGATTATGAAGTATTTTGGCATTCTGAGAATAATGATATATATATTTTGGCATCCTCTCGAGAATTCAGTAGTTCTATTGATCGATAGTTTTGCAATGTGAAAAGATTAGTTTGCTAAACCAAAACACACAAGGATACTGTTGAAATATGTAGTTGTACATCAAGTAATTATAGTAGTACTCTTCTAGAAGAAGTAGTTAGTTAGTAAAGTTGTTAGATGGTTAGTATAGTAGATGTCGGTTAATATATATATATATATATATATATATATATATATATATATATATATATATATATATATATATATATATATATATATATATATTGTGTTTAGTCTATATA